>NC_142604.1:36639392-36799535 GCF_041222555.1 Hakea prostrata | reverse complement strand
CATACAGATCATGATTGTCATTGAAACCATTTTGGATCAAACCTATACTGGTAAGGCCTTTTCAATAATAATGGTAATCACTAATAGTAATAATGAGAAAAAATGTTCACTTTCGAGAGAATTTCAAATCAACTCATCTCCCCTAATTTTTTTACTCAGGGTATGAGAGTGGATCCGTAGAAAACATTTGAAAATTATTTTTGGTAGACGGAATTAGCTAATTTTATCGGATATAATAGAAAAATGGTACTTTTGAGTCGGCTTATTACTATATCATTTGCACTACCAAGCTTGCCTTTCAAGAAGAAGTGCATGGGTTGTCAAGCATTATATCTACCAAAAAACCTCAAAGAGAATCCTTCTAATAGCAAAAAATATAATTTACCCTTTTATATCACTAGTTAGTAGTTATATTTATTTTTTTCCTTTTTTTTTTTTAATAGTTTTGTTATTGGATTTGAATTATAAATGAAAAATGCATTGGATTAAATTATTAGAAGATTTCTAAGAAAAAAAAAATACATATTGACTTAGAAAAAGTGAGAAGAAAAAAAAAACCCCGTACTTTAGCATATGATCTTCTCAAAGAATGATTTAGCCTCCCCTAGAATTTGATATGAAAAAACCCTATACTTTAACATATGATCTTATCAAAGAATGATTTAGTTTCCCCTAGAATTTAATGTGGTTTATGTCTTTGGCTGTAAGAACCTAATATACCTAAAAAGTGAATTCTATATGAACAAATAACTTGGATGGTTAACCATTTATTCCCCACCTTAATTTATTAAAGGTATGGGTAAGTTTTATGTTATCCCTTTTAAGAAATCATAATAATAATGTAGATTAGAAAATTGACAATTGTACCTTAAGGCTATCTGTATTAACTCAAAGTGGACCTACAAATGGATAGTCGAAAACTCGAAATTCGCCGGCAAATTTGCATTCATATTCGTTTAAGGGTATCCATATCCGGATTTTTTCTTATAGAAAAATATCCATATCCATCCGCTAAGCAATTAGATTTAAATTCAGATAATTGCTTATCGGATCAGATAATATCCAGATAAAAGTAAAGTATTCAACATTTTTTTCTCTGAGAATGGATGATAATCGGATTCATACCAATAATCAGTAACCGCAGTTAAAGTAAATTATTAAACACTTTTTTTCTAAAAAAATGGGCTAATAATCAAATTCAGAAACCGGTAATCGAAAATATGAAAATCGGAAATAAAAAATATAAAAAAATGGCAATCACTAATCACTAATCGGATAGTTTATCAAATATCTGATAAAGTTTCAGATTTGAATTCGGATGCCTTCTCTAAATTTTTGCCGGATTCAGATAGCGATTTTGTTAATCAGATTTGGATACTGGTGTATCTAAACCGAATCCGATCCATTTATAGGTCTAACTCAAAGTATGATTGAAAAAAAAACCAAAACAAATTTTATTTCTATTGTTTTGTTCATAACCATCACAACCCTCAAGTCATTATTTAAACTGTATGTTTTTTTATAAAGTATTCAAATTTCAAAAAGACTCAAACCTTCTCTTACATGCATTTAAGGAGAAAAAGACAAAAAAAAGTACATAAAATATAGTCACCCATCAAAGTCAAATCACATAGAGCATAGGAAATTTGAATAAAAACTTAAGAAGTGTGTTTAACAAATAAACCTGAGAAGACATTCTTACCAAAGAAAATAAAAACAAAAAAAAGCTCAAAAGACACCATCTTCTTCACCTGTATTCTAGTGACTACAGTGGTACTATTCTTCTCTTCTCCTTCTCAAACTATCAACTCTCAACTCTTAACTCAAGTCTAAAATCATGTTTAGTTCTTCAAAGTTCTCAAGCTATCTCAATCATGGCCTGCCATTCAAGGTGTGTTCCCATTTTTTGAATCTTTTTTTTTTCCCCCTTTTGTATGTTGTGTTTTTCATTTTTTTGATGGTAGCTCTAGGTCAGCTGTGAGTTCTATTTCAGCTAGCAAAACTAGTGAGAAAGCCACTCGAACCTACAAGGAGAAAGAAGCTTGACCAATAGAGAGTGAATCCAATCTATGATAAACCATATGAAAAAACTTGGCCCTTCTCAACCATAAAGAACTTGCTTAAATACACCCCAATTGTCATTAATTTCTTGATTCCAAAACAGAGGCGAAAAGGGCACTAAGAAGTATTCCAATTTATGTGAGTCTGTCATTGATCGTTGGACTATCTGATTGGTCTGTCCAAGAAACTTGGAAATGGAACGAATGAAAACTAGTCATGTTGTTGTTGGAATGCAGTTCCAAAAATTGGTCTGGTTTGGATTTAAATCTGTATGAAAACTAGTTGGAAACTAATACAATTATTATCATATGTTAACTATTATCTGATTCAGTTACTGGGTATGATAGACCACTGAGAGTAGCGGAAGAGGTCATGTTAATTTTGACTGGATTCAGATTAGAATAAAGTTGAACTGGTTTAGAAAACCTTAGAATCCATTGTCACACTTTCAATTTGAATGTGATTCCAGATCCTCTCTACTAATTCTTCCCCTTTCTGTATATTGTAAAATATTATACATTTTCTGCAATATCTTTTGGAATAGGAGGGTGGAATACTGACCTGTTTGCCTAGGTTGTCGGCACCCTACATGAAATGCATCCATAATGAGTGGTCTTCTTAGAACTCAGAGTAAGTGGGAAAGGATTGTGAGATTGCTAGGGGAAGGAGATATTCAGCTGGAAATGGCAGTAAGGACACTCCAAGACATTACAACATAACACAAAACATTACAATAGAACAAGCCATGAGATCGAATTCAATGCATTCGAAACTCCAGGCTTGATCTTTCCATTGTGAATTATGATCTCTAAATTGCAGGGGTTTCCTCTTTTTATTTATTTATTTTAATCCTGGATGATCTAAAAAGTTAAATCTTAAATGAAGACACCAACGAAAATTTTTACACAATAAGCAGAAATTTAGTACAAAACAGAAGGATTGACCATTTGGTTGGCATTAAAATTAATCAACTCTTTATCAATTGTCCTATAGAGACATCACTAATGGGCAAACTTGAACCATAAAAGAGAAAAAGTCGATGGAAAAGGGGAGAAAAAAAAGCTCAATTCCTATTGAAGATGGTTTCTACCGGTTTCAAAAGCCTCATGCATTGTTTAGTTACGTTCTTTCTTTATTTTAGTTACCTTTCTACGTTCTAAACTAACTTCTAATAGAAAATATAAATATTTAAGTTCATATGTTTCAGTAACTTTTTTATTATGTATGCAATTTTTTTATAGTATTCTTAATATGTATTTTTATGCAAATGTAAAATGTATTCTTATGCAAATGAAAATTTACATTTGTAGATATCAACAATGCAAGGAAATACCAACTCAAGTGCAACAGATAAACCAAGCGGTTCTACTCATGAAAATGTTGCTTCAAGTGAGGTATCTTTTGGTAGTAAAATAGTATGATCAAATAGTGTTTGGAATCATTTTACCAAAATTGCACCTTCTAGTGGTTCAAAAGTTGCAAAATGCAAATGCAATTAATGCAATGGAAAATTTGCATGCGTTAGTTCAAGTAGAACTAGTGTATTAAAAAGACACTTAGAAAGTGTTACAAATATCCTGCTAGTCAAAAAGACAAGAATCAAAAGTTGTTACATTTTTTAGTTGAGGAGAATGATGGTAAGAACTTTGCTTCTTTGTCAAGTTGGAAATTTGACTAAGAAATTTGTAGAAATGAGCTTGCCACTACGGTCATTATGGACAAGTTTTTTTTTACATTTGTTGAACATGAATGTTTTAGAAGATTCCTTCGGGCATTACAACCTAAATTTAATATTTTGTCACGCACCACTGTGACAAAAGATTGTTTTGCACTATACCTAGAAGAGAAAAAGAAATTGAAGGATATATTCAAGAAAAATGGTTATCGAGTGTGCATTACTATAGATATGTGGACTTCAATCCAAAACCTTAGTTACATGTGCGTAAAACAGCATTACATTGATTTGAATTGAAAATTACAGAAAATGATTATTAATTTTCCATTATCCCATCACCACACACCGATGAAATGATTAGTAATATTCTTAAATCATGCTTATTGGATTGGAGTTTAGAGAAGTTGTGTACAATTACTGTAGATAATGCATCTAGCAATGATGTGGCCGTTCGAAATTTGAAGAGAAGGTTGATAAAAAAAATGGATTATTGTTGAATGATGAATATTTTCATGTCAGATGTTGTACTTATATTTTGAATTTAATTGTTAAAAGTAGTCTTGAAGTTTGTGGGGACTCAATTGCAAAAATTTGAGCTATAGTGAGATATGTAAGAAGCTCACCTGCAAGGTCCCAATAATTTAATCTATGTTGTGAACAAGAAAAATATTCAATGCAAGAAAACTTATGTCTTGATGTTGCTACTCGTTGGAATTCTATATAACTCATGTTAAGAACAGTTTTAGAATTCCAAAAAGCTTTTGAATGCTTAAAAGATAGAGACTTGAGCTTTTCAATGGATTGTAAGGATATGGTCCCGAATGAACAAGATTGGAAAAAGGCAAAAATATTATGTAATTTTTTTTAGGTGTTTTACAATGTCACTATAAAATTGTTTGGATCACTTTACATCACTTCAAATTCTTATTTTTCTGAAGTCTATGGAATTGAATCACTTTCGGTAGAATGGTCAAGAAGTGAAGATCCTATATGTCATAATATGGCATTAGTAATGATGGACAAATTTAAGAAATATTGGGATAGTGCAGAAAAAGTGAATATCTTTTTTATTCTTGCTATTGTTCTTGATCCCCGCTTCAAATTAGCATTTGTGGAGGCTTGCTATTTGGAAAGGTATTCTCAATGTGATGTAGAAATGAAGATTGGAGAAATTAAGAATGTCATGAATCAGCTTTATAACTTTTACCAATCATTTGAATTACCTCCAATGCAATTGAAGCTGCTTTAACTTCTAAATTTAGTGATCTTCCAAAGAATTCTGTAATGGATATTTAAAACAAGATTGTTCAAAAAATGAAAAATAGGGTGAGTTTACAAGTGGGAAATGAGTTGGATCATTATTTATTGGAGACTATTGTAGATGGTGGAGATAATGGAGATAATTTTGACATCTTGAACTGGTGAAAGATTGATGATTCAAGATTTCTCGTTCTTAATAAAATAGTTCGAGACATTTTGTCAATTCCTGTTACCAGTGTAGCTTCAAAATCAGCTTTTAGCACTGGCGATCGGATTCTAGACCAATTTTAGAGCTCATTAACACCACGACTTGTAGAAGCTTTGGTGTGCATACAAGATTTGTTACGGCAAGCACCATTATCTTGCAATTTGTTACGGCTCTTCTCCTTTTCTCACATCTCACTCACGGTGGAGCTCCAACTTGCAATGGAGTTCCAGCTTGCAATCACTTGCGGTGGAGTTCTAATTTGCAATCGCTCGTGGTGGAGTTCTAATCTGCAATCGGTCGCGATAGAGCTCTAACCTGCAATTGCTCGCGATGGAGTTCTAACCAACAACTGATTCTCAAGGTGTACAAGAACGAAACCCTTGCCCGAGAATGAAGCACAACTCAAAGTCCTAGGTTTGTTTTTTTTCCTATCTTTTCGCCGGAAATCCGCCATCTAGGGTTCTTGATTCCTTGTCATTTTCAGGTAAATTCAGAGGTTTCATCATTTTATTATTATTATTATTAATTTTTGGGTAAATAGACTATAAACGAGTGTGATTTTCATTATGTTGTTTGAGAACTCTATTATCTTTCTATCGTATTTCATATTGTTATTTGTCAATATTTGTCAATCCATTTGTTTTTCTAGTACTGGTGGGTCATTAATTTGTGTGTAAAGGAATTCATAGATTTTGTGTGTCAAATTAGTTGTGTTTCGCATGAGTGGTTCCTTCCTTTCCAGTTTCCAATTCACAATTAGCGATTCACAAATTGAAGACCATATAGGATGGTTGCTGAACTCCCCCAAATTAGAGCATTTGTTCTTTCCTTCTTTCTTCTTAGTATTGAAACTGCTAAACACAATGACAGCCCAGGAAGCAAGGAAAGAGACAAATAAATAGAGCTTCCTTGATATTTGTGACTGGCTTCAAGTTTTCAATTCTTTATTGCTTAAAATAGTCACTCTCTCCACCTGTTCTGTTGGTATTCACAAAAAATGAATTTTCCAATTTTACTCTCATCTTCACAATAAAAATCAAAAGCTGAAACTAATGTAGTAGAAATCAAATACCCCCTTTTTGAATTCCTTAACTGGTTTTCTGTATCATAATGGTGTTACCAACCAGCCATTTCTAACTCAATTAACAATGTTAGGTTTGTTTGAGAACTACCCACTTCCATGTCTAAGGCCATCAATCCAAACCAAAATAAAAAACAAGCCCCACAATAGGATAAATTTAATGGGATTTTAAAGAAATCACTTGGAAGGTTTGTGATTATATAAAAAAAATCTAATTCTGAACTTTACAAAGCTTTCTTGCAAAAAACAATCCTAAAAGAAACTATTGGGATTTTATAATTAGTAATTTAATTATATGCCCAAGGGCAATATTGGAAACTCACTATTAGAGCGGTTACAAAATATAGGGTTATATATTTGTAACCACCGCATCACTAAAGAGATACAAGATTATTCGTGCGTGAGATTTTTTCCAGAGAAAGGCGGTTCCCATCTCTCTCCCTCTCTCCAGGAAACGCAAGAAGGGTTTCCTTCCCTTTGCTTTAGATCTCCTTACCATCATTTCCACACGGCATTTGGGTTGTAAAATTTATTCCCTTACATAGAGATTGTGGAATCACACCGGTGGAGCTTTGGTGGAGGAACAAAAACGTGGAATCCAGATTACTTCTGCTGCAAATATTCTATATTTAGGAAAGTGAATCCAACTAAGGATTTTTCCCCCATCAATTATGCAATTAAGATATATGGAGTATAACCAACATTGGTATCAGAGCCTAAGGTTCCTGCAATTCTCGGTTACCCCCCATTGTTTATTTTTTTTTGAATGGATCTAATGGGAGGATCAAGGGTTTATAGAAACCCAAGGAGAATCCAAGGTTTAATAGGAAACTCATGGGAGAATTGAGAGGGTTTTAGGAAACCTTTATGTTTGGATCGGATCCGAGTGGGAGGATCCTATGATTTTCCTTATGTAAAAATTGCATGCATTGATAATCCATGATGAATGCTTTTGTTCAATATTTATTGTTAGATTTTTTCATGTATTCTTGAATGAATTTTTGGGAGAAAAAAACGTGATTTTTCATTTTCTGAAAAAATTTCGTTCAAGGGAAAAATGACCCGTTTTGGTCATTGTGGATCAGACAGATGTCCGTCTAATGGTCTGTCTGATCACAATGACCTAGACGAAAATTTTGTTTGGGAGACGGTCGTCCGTCTGGGAGATGGATTTTTTTGAAATTTGGTCTGTCCAGTTCAGAATGTGTTTCTAATTTACTGGACACCAATGGCCCGACAATCTGTGTGATGTTTGGGCATTTGGGGGCCTAATGGGGCCTAGTGAGGTAGAAGCGTTCTGTGTGAACCACCTCATAGCACGAACATGATTGGATATTTTATTTTAATAAAATTGTTTTTAATTAAGGGTCTATTAATCATGTTTCTTGCACAGAATGAAACTAGTGTATAAGTTTATGTGGGCTTGCAAGAGAATTTGATTGAATGTTTGTTAGCATCTCTTTTGGTTTAAATGCTTATCACATAGATTGACTATGCTAGTGTGATTTGTTGTTGCTTGTGTTGTGTTTTATGGTAGAATAGTTGAACTCATCCTTGCATAGAATGTCTCTAGAATAAATGGCTACTACAAAGAGCATAGTTGCTGATCTCACTAAAGGAGATAAGTTGAATGAGAGGAATTATGACCTCTGGCATTGAAAGGTGCAGTATCTCTTAGAAGAGCAGGACATGCTGGAAACCATAAAAAGGACCATGTTCCCACCTGAGGAAGGTACCACTGCACAGCATCGCAAGGACCTTGAATTATACAATGCCTGGAAAAGGAAAGACCGGGTAGCTACGATTACAATCCTGAGCTTCATGAGGGATGACTTGATGCTTTGGTTTGAGAAGCATAGGACTGCAAAGTCTTTGTGGGAGGCTGTGAAGTTCCAATACGGAGGGACTTCCACCACAAGAGGCTGCCATCTCGGACTCACTTTTGACGGTTATAAAATGAGCCAGGGTCACACCATGAGGCAACATATAACCATCATGTCTAACATGATTACTGAGTTGAGTGCATGTGGGTGCAAAAAGACTGATGAGGATCAAGTCTCCGTAGTCATCAGATCACTGCCGAAGACTTGGGAACATATGAAGATCTTCTTGACTCATGCTGATGATGCTAAGACTTTTGATCAAGCTGTGAAATCCAGCCCAAACCTAGCCCGGGGCACCCTATTTGTTTTGGGATAAAGAAAGACTTGTTTAATGTTAGACCTTGAAGTCGGACCTTGATTTCAATGTTGTTATCCTTGAAAGCCTTAGGAGACCATGTTCGACCTTTTTCCTTAGGGTAGATCCTGTGAAATCCAACCTTATCCTTACCCTGACCCCGCCCGGAATTTATATTGTCTGCAGATCCAATGACCTGAAGTGGTGGGAGAAGTCCTTGTGGGCCCTCTATATGGAAGACATGGCGTTCGACCCGAAACCCATGGATTTTGATGATGGTGCTCCATACTTGGAAGCATTATCAGTGTGCTGTGAGAATCAGCGCAACGAAGAAGGTGAGCTTAGTTGGTGGACCTAATGAACTTCCGTTGTCACATCCTCCCAGCCGGTACCCTAACTGGCATACCCGAGAGTGTGATCCACAGCCCCAAAGATCAAGTATCGAGGAAATCATCCTCCCACATATACAATAACACAATCATAAACAGGAAATAATCAGGGTTTAAATATTATAAACAAAAGATTAAAGTCAAGAAATGAATAATCAATATAATCAGAGTGCGAAAATGATACCAGATGTAATCACATCAAAAGAAGTAGAGTGAGGCGGAAACTCACTCCACAAAATACAGAGGAACGCAGAATGTAAGTCTAAAAGAAATAACAACTAAATCAAAGGAACTAAGGAATATAACTAAACATCAGAGTTTTCTATTCTATAGATGACGTCTTCAAAATAGTGGACTTTATCAATCCATTTGAGACGTTCCACCTCCACGTTGTCTTTAATCGTAGTACGCAGCTTGATCAACTGAGGGATCATCAGATTAATCTTGATTGTTGCCAACACCTTGCGTGTAGTACGCTTCATCGGCTTGCGCTTCATCGTACTATTCGCCATAGTAATCAGTACCTGTAGAATAGTCTAACAAAAACAATGTACAAAAGGAATGAGTTTCGAAGAAACTCAGTAAGGTAGTTAATCCATAACAACATAAATAACATGGAAGCAAACCATAAAAATGCAATGCAATATGAAACAATTATGTATGTATGCATCTAAACTCTATGTATGCTGGTCTCTATGGCAAACATGCTTTAAGTCATAGCACCGTACTTCTTTGGGTAGGTCACGCATACGGCTCCTGTTGGTAGTGGGTCCGGCATCCCTCAGAACAAACCATGGCAGGGAGTTAAGTCAACACACTCTCTCACAACCATTTGGCATAAGTACCGGCGCATGTTAGGGAAAAGCCTAGCCCAATGTAAGTCATCTACTCAATTACATCCTCAGGTCCAGATACTTCCATTCCTCGCCTCGGTCGATCCTTTCCAGTATCCTTTCCACTAGAGTCCTAATAGTCCCGGACTACGTACTCATCAACCCTATTGGTTATCCACATATGGTAAACGGGAAGCTCTCATGTCCTCTCACGGGTTGGTTACCGGTCTTAAGCGCCCATGAGCCCAAGTCTAGCCATATGTAACCCTCCAATACATGGCCCCCACAATGTGATTCCTGTCCTCTCACGGGTTGGTTACCGGTCTTGAGCGCCCGTGAATCCCCATTGCTTCCACGGGTCATTCGGTCTCAATACCCTTCCGAATCGGGTCTGCTATAACAGGGGTACAACCTAACCAAACACTGCTAGACAGCCCTAGGTATGACAACCAATGATTCGGGAAAGTGTCGATGGGCGACCCCGGAAACATCCCATACTATTTCCGAAAATTTCAAGGACAGAAGTGTCAAAAGGACACCTCCCAATCCTAAATCAAACTTAATCAAACACAGTCTCCGATCAGTCATGACATATACAATCAACAACTCATTATATAAAAGAGAATGTAAAGTCATGATCAAATCATTAAACAATATAGTAATAAGCAATCTCACATAAGTCTAAGTAATAAAAGAAACATGATAAAGAGCTACTGTTATCACAGTAGTACATCAGAATATAAAGTGTACAAACAGTAAACAACTCATAGTTTCGTAAAGTAGAAACCAGAGAGTATGCAATCTATGTAGTTAAGGAGATAACTGTTCTTACCTTCTAACTCGTAAGGGAACTTAGAGAATCAAGTAAGACCTTGACTAAACCTGAGAAAAGAGTCTTAAACAAGTGTATACTATGAGTTAGGAGAGATACATAGAAGGAAAGATCACAATTCAATCAAAACAGACCAAGAATGGGGTTGCTATACCCATTGGTTGACTGATTGGTCTACTTCGCCAGTCGACCAATGAGTCGACCAACAGAGACAGTAGCCATCAAAAATCAGAATTTTTAGAATATGAATCCGAATTTGGTGGTTCAAAAGGGTACAAAATAAGGGGGAAACTTTAATGGAAGCATCTAAGTCTATAGAGGACAACAAACCATTAATCAGATCAAGTTTCCAGGTTACAACTCAGGAACCAGAAAGTTAACCTAATTAGGTTAAACATAGATCATGAAGGGAAAAATATAGTATGATCAAGGGTAAGGAATTAAAGATTAATAGGTTACAATTCTAGTAAAGAAAATAAAGTGAGAGTCTTCTAACATGATCAAAATAGGGGTTCTTGATTTTACCCAAGAAATTAGGGTTTCACCCTTTTTGGCTCCCATGAAAAGGTTGAGAACACCGGATGAAGGGAGGTAAATTGTTAGTCAAAATAACAAGAAGAATCATCCAATGATAAAGTTTAGGTTCATATAAATTTTACCCAAGAGGTTTCCTTCTCATGGGGGGTTACCAAAAGGTTCTCCTGATGATCACACAAGGTTAGGGTTTCAAGGGTTAGGGTTTCCAGGATTCAACTGGCAAGGGTTGAGATCATGATGATGATCATAGATCTCAAGGAACATGATGAGATCATGAAATAGAGGGTTGCAAGAATGCCGCATCATCTTCCAAGGTCTCAATCAAGAACAGATTCAAGAAAAGAAAATCAGAGATAGAGAGGAAAGAGATCATACACATACCTTTGATGCAGGAGGATGAAGATTGCTTGAGTTCTTGCGAGATATCAACCAAGGATGCAAGGAAAGCGATTAGAATAGGGTTCTAACTCGTTCCAGAGGCTTAGGAGGCAGATGAGGCGGAGTATTTCCGAGACTAAACTTAAATAGAGTAGCCACGACCTAATTTTCAAAAACAAAATCAATTGGTCGATTGATTGGTCGACTGGTCCAGTTGACCAATGAGTCGACCAATCAGAATATCAACTTCAAAACAGGGAAATGAAGGCTCAGATCAAGTCCAAACATCAAGGGGTTTTGCACACACCTAAAGTGACATACCTAGTAGGTAGAAATGCTTTCGAACCAATACAGAGAGCACTCCAAGTCCATCAACTAATCCAATCTTCATCAGGGTGTCGTTTCCATAGAAGGGACACTGACATCCACACTCAAGGATTCCACTCCAGCCATCAAGTCTTCTATTGAAATGGCCCAAAGCTGACTTCTTGCCTTACTTCAGGTTACTGGACCTACAAACAACAGGGTTTCCGGGTCAGGGTTAGGGCTGGGTTTCACATCCGTGCCCAATCCGAAGATATCTTTGGAAACTAGACTTCTTTATTGACTTGTAAGAGAAAACCGCACTCAATGTGACCTTGTATAGCCCTCCGAATCCACATCCGAAGTTGCTGAACTATTTCTGAAAATTCTGTTGAAACTACCTTGGGTCGATACTGTTGGTCGATACCATCCACCAAGAGCATCGACCCAACAAGCTCAGATTCGAATAAAAAGGTGCTTTTTGGATATTCCTTCCTCCTTTTAAGTGAAACCTCGAACCTAAAACATTATTTCACTCATTTCAACATCTGAGAACGTGGGAAAGCTCCTCTAAGCCTCTTCCTTAGCTGGGGTGTTGATCTTCTTCAAGAATCCTTTGTCTCCCTTCTCTAATCTCTTCTACAAGGTATGTAATCTCTCACTCTCTCTCTAATCTACTTCTACCTCACCTTATTCTTGCTGTTGGGGCTACGAAGGAGGTGTTGCAACCTTGCAACCACCTCTTCTAATGTCTCTTGTGATTCCTATAAACTTCCATTCATTCTATCAATGCTATGTATCTCATATCAATTCTTAACCTTGTCTTTCTTATGAAATTCCTCGATAGCAACATGATTTCATCTCCTAAACTGATTCCTATAGTATGCTAAGTCTGATTATATGTTAATAATCATTCCTAATCTATTGCCTATCATTCTCTTGATTGAATCCCTGATCTCCGTTGCAATTGCATTGATTTCATTATGAAACTTGATGTCACATCCTCCCAGCCGGTACCCTATCTGGCATACCCGAGAGTGTGATCCACAGCCCAAAAGATCAAGTTTAGGAACGATCATATCCATTTCGCACAATAACATAATCAAAAGCAAGAACAAATCATAATGTTCAAGTAATTTATAAGAAAAGTAAAAAAAAAAAGATCTCAAAAGGATCACTATAGAATATCAGAGTGCGGAATAACAAGATACCAAATCAAAAGACAACTGTAGAGTATAGCGGAAATATACCCTACAAACACATGCGGAAGGTAGATCGAAATCTAAATAAAGCTCTAAGCTAATACAAGTAAAGTAAAAGATAAGTCTAGAAGAAACAAAGGAAATCTAATCCACATCTTCAGTCAGCTCTTCTTGTTCTTCAGTCTTCATCTTCTTCACCTTGCGCTTCCTCATACGGGCCGTCAAAGAAATACAAACCTGTAGAGAAGGCTAACAACAAATTGCACAAAAAAAGGAATGAGTTTCGAAAGAAACTCAGTAAGGCAAGTTAATCCATAACAACATAAATAACATGGAAGCAAACCATAACAAGATGCAATGCAATATGAAACAAGTAATGTATGTATGCATCTAAACTCTATGTATGCTGGTCTCTATGGCAGACATGCTTTAAGTCATAGCACCGTACTTCTTTGGGTAGGTCCGCTCACATCCTCAACCATTTAAGATATCTTGGATTCCCTCCAACCATTTAAGATATCTCGGGCGACCGATTGGTAATGGGTCCTGCATCCTTCTCGGACAATTTCCATGGTAAGGGGTTAAGTCAACACACTCTCTCACAACCGTTTGGCATAAGTACCGGCGCATGTCAGGGAAAAGCCTAGCCCAATGCAAGTCATCTATTCAGTTATATCAACTCAGTTCCAGATACGTCCATTCCTCGTCCCTGACGATCCTTTCCGGTATCCTTCGCACTAGAGTCAGCGTATCCTATGGCACCGACCAACTCGGACTACGGACTCATCAACCCTATTGGTTATCCACATATGGTAAACGGGAAGCTCTCATGTCCTCTCACGGATATAACTCACCGGTCTCGAGCGCCCATGAGCCCAAGTCTAGCCATATGCAACCCTCCAATAAATGGCCCCCACAATGTGATTCCCGTCCTCTCACGGGTTGGTTACCGGTCTTGAGCGCCCGTGAATCCCCATTGCTACCACGGGTCGTTCGGTCTCAATACCCTTCCGAATCGGGTCTGATATAACAGGGGTATATCCTAGCCAAACACTTGCTAGACATCCCTAGGTATGACAACCATTGATTCGGGAAAGTGTCGATGGGCAACCCCGGAAACATCCCATACTATTTCCGATAATGTCCAAGGACAGAAGTGTCAAAAGGACACTTCCCAATCCCAAACCAAACTTAAGCAAACACATTCTCGGATCAGTCATGACATACACAACCGGTAGTTCATCATATAAAAGAGAATGTAAAAGCAACATCGGATTAAGCGGTAATAAGTAATTCATATAACATAAACAATGAAAAGATGATATAAATAAGTGCTACTGTTCCCACAGTAGGAGATCAGAATTAAAATACAATAACAGTAGGTAATCTCATAGTTTCATAAAGTAGAAACCAGAGAACAAGCAATCTATGTAGTTAAGGAATTAACTGTCCTTACCTTGATTATCGCCGAAGATAATCCAAAGATCAACGAGAGAGACACCAAACATGGCAAATAAACCCCTAACAAGCATAGATACAACATTAGGAAAGATACCTAAAAGATCGAGAGAGCAAACGAATCAAATCGAGCGAAAATTGAAGCTACCGACTTCATTGGTCGATTGCCTTGGTCTCTTCCCCATCGACCAATCGGTCGACCAATCGAGTCGATACGGAATAGTGAAAACTGTTTTGGCCATAACTTCTTCGTTTGAAGTCGGGTTGATCCGAAATTCGAAGGGGAACTTCTTAGGATGTATTAGAATCATATGGGAAGATAAAATCATCAAGTCATGGTAAAAATATGGGTTCTTGATTTAACCCAAGAAATTAGGGTTTCAACCTTATGGTTCCCATAAAAAGGTTAAGATCACAGGAAGAAAGGGAATGGTTGCAATCAAGAACATAATAAGAAAATCTTGTTTAGGTTAATAGAAACATTATGGGAAGATAATCATGGTCAAAAGATGGGTTCTTGATCTATCCCAAGAAATTAGGGTTTCACCCTTATGGTTCCCATAAAAAGGTTAAGATCACGGGAGGGAGGGAATTGATGATTGGCCAATTACAACAAGAAGAATTAAAGAATATTGAGTTTAGATCAACCTCCACATTACCCATGAGGTTTCCCTCACATGGGAGGTTACCAAAAAGGTTCTCCAGATAATCACCCAAGGTTAGGGTTTCAAAGGATTAGGGTTAGGGTTTTCAAAGATTCCATCAGGCTGGGGTTGAGATCATGATGATGATCATAGATCTCAAGGAACAAGATGAGATCATGGAGTGGATGGTTGCAAGAGTGCATCATCTTCTTCCTGATCTCAGCCAAGAACAGATTAAAGAAAGAAAATCAGAGATGGAGAAGAAAGAAAAGAGAGTAGACATACCTTTGATGCGAGAGGAAGAAGATTACTTCAAGTCTTGTGAGAGATCACCAAGGAATGCAAGGGAATTGATTAGATTAGGGTTCTAACTCATTCCAGAGGCTTAGGAGGCATAGGAGGCGAAGTAATCCCGAGATTTGACTTAAATAGAGGAGACAGGACCAAATTGGTAAATTCGGACACCATTGGTCGATTGGATTGGTCTCTTGGTCCAAATCGACCAATGAGTCGACCAATCAGGACAGCAAGGTTCAAACAGGGATTCGGAGGGCTATACAAGGTCAAATTGAGTGAGGTTTTCTTCTACAAGTCATTCAAGAAGTCTAGTTTCAAGAAATACCTTCGGATCAAGAATTGGAGTTCATTAGGTTCACCAACTAGGCTCATCTTCTTCGATGCGCAAGCAGGATTTGACAGACATAGTTCAGCAACTTCGGACAGGGATTTGGAAGGTTATATGGGGTCAAATTGAGTGATATTTTCTCCTACAAGTCCATCAAGAAGTCTAGTTTCGGGAAATATATTCAGATTGGGCACAGGATTTCATTAGGTATTTCAACTAATTCACCCCTCTTCGGTGCGCAGATTCAAAACTAACACTGACAATGCTCTCAAGTGAGGGGCATCATCGACAATGTCCATGGGCTTGGGTTCCGACACCAAATCGTCAACCAAAAGGGTCTACAAGCAACAAGATAAGATCAAATCAAGGTCCAACTTTAAGGTCAAACATTTAAACTAACCCTTCTTTACCCAAAACAGATAGGGTGCCCTGGCTAGGTTTGGGCTGAATTTCACACTTGATGTTCTTGCTCTCTTACATTGATTCCTCTTCATGGCAACATGAGTTCATTTTCTTAATCTGATTACATGTTAAGCAATGAGATCTGATTATATGTTAGTAATTGTCTATATTCTGCTGCTCATCATTCTATTGATTAAATTCCTAAGCTCTCTTGCATTTGCAATTGATTCCATTGAAGACCATGAATTCCAACTCTTGAACTTGATATGTCAATTTGGGGTTTTCTAAATTGACCATTGGATCATGTTAATTCCTTGATAATTAGTGTCTCTATATTGTGTTTGAACTGTTCCCCAAGTTTCGTATCGATTCGAGACCCGAAAGACCAATTTTGAGCCAGAACCCAAAAATCCAACTTGCTGTCCGAGACTCGTTGGGTCGATACTATTGGTCGATACCATCAACCCAATGTATCGACCAACAAGGTTGCTGTCAGCAACTTTTGCCCAGTTTTGATCCATTTGATCTCCGATTGTTTTGATTTCTTCTCTAATCCTTCATGTATGTTTGTTTAGGGCTTTAAGACTATAATTGGACCATTCTCTTGTGACTTCGGATCATCTTCTTCACAATTTGAGGTAAGGACGGTTATTGCCATATAACATAGACTGTATGACTTTTACACTGTTGTTGGTAACTTAGTAGACTTAACTTATTAGTTGATTTTAGACATCATATGACTACTGTAGTTACCTTATGACAGTAGCACCATGCTTAATTACTTGGTTTATCATGTTTACTTATTCTTGTCATTTATTTATACACTGTATTACGAGATGTTATGACATGTTTTCAATATGATAATGTATTGTTGATATGTAATGGATGGAAATAAACATGTGATTGCTTAGGTTTGATTTGGGATTGGGGAGTGCCCTACTGGTACTTCTGTCCTTGGACATCGGATGAAATAGTATGGGATGTTCTCCGAAGATGCCCATCGACGCTTTTCCTAATTATTGGATGACATACATAGGGCTTGTCTAGATGTATGGCTAGGATGTCCCTGTCGTATCAGACCCGAATCCGAAGGGCATTGAGACCGAATGACTCGTGGTTGTAGTGTGGATTTGTGGGCACTCAAGACCGGTAACCATCCCGTGAGAGGACATAAATTGCATTGCAGATACCCGAAAGGGGCCATTTATTGGTAGGGTTGCAAATGGCTAGACTTGGGCTCACGGGCGCTCAAGACCGGTAACCAACCCGTGAGAGGACGTGAGAGCTTCCCGTTTACTATTTGTGGATGACCAATAGGGTTGATGAGTGCGTAATCCAGGATTACGCTAACTCTAGTGTGAAGGATACCAGAAAGGATCGTCGGGGGAGAAGAATGGACGTATCTGGATCTGAGTTGATATGACTGAATAGATGACTTGCATTGGGTTAGGATTTACTATGACATGCGCCAATACTTATACCAAATTGTGATGTGAGAGAGCGGTGACCGAATCCCCTACCATGGTTTGAGAGGACTTTACCCAATTACCCCGACAGACCCAAGATATCATGTATGATTGAGGGGGAGTGACAGACGACCCAAAGAAGTATGGTGCTATGACTTAAAGCATGTCTACCATAGAGACCAGCATACTTAGAGTTAGATTCATGTTTGAATCATATGTCTCATATCATATTGCATCATGCTATGCTGTGCATCATATGATTTATGTTATTATGGAATAACTTTCCTTGCTGAGTTCTTTTGAACTCACTCCTTTTTGCAACATATTTTGTTAGACTTTACTGCAGGTACTACTACTGTTGACTATGATGGTCAACACTATGAAGACTAAGTTGGTGACTCATACCACTTTGGCTACGGTGACTACATCTGTGAAGGCTATCAGTTCAAGACTCATATTTGTCAGGAGTAGATCCGGCCTGGCTTAGTTTCTTATGATTATGTTATTGAGGAGACATTGTATAAGTTAGAAGAAACTGTAACTTAGTGGCTTACCTTTTTATTTCCCTTCTTTGGAGATTTGGTTGTAATATTTACCTTATTTCAATCTACCTTCCGCACACAGTTGTATAGTATATTTCCGCTATACTCTATAGTTGTCTTTTGATTTGGTACTTATTATTCCACTCTCTGATGTTCTTTGTGATCCTTTTGTGATCATTTCTTAACTTTTACTATTAGATTACTTGAATACCATAATTTGTTCTTGCTTTTGATTATATTATTGTGCTAAGTGGAGATGATCGTTCTTAAACTGGATCTGTTGGGCTGTGGATCACTCCCGAGTAACCTAGATAGGGTACCCCCTGGGTGTATTTTAAGGGCGGGATGTGACACAAGCTGCAAAGTACCTTGAGCTAGAGGAGGATCGGATGTTGGCTGATGCCCCTCAAATTGAAGTACCTGTTGCTGAAGCTAACACTAGTAAGGGTGTAGGCTTCAAGCGCAAGAGAGAGAAAGCTCAACCTCAGTTGTCCAAGCAAATTAACCAAGGTGGGAACAGAAATAAGAATGGCCCCAAGCGTTCAAAGGGGACTAGAGCTGGCAATAAGAAATCACCTTTGATTTGCTTCATGTGTCGAAAGCCTGGTCATTTTGCTTGTGATTGCACTGAGCAGAAGGTATGTACTGTTATTCCTCATCTTGTTATGTAACAAGTTCTACTATGCTTGTTGAACTAAATCCTTTGTGGATTGTTGATTCAGATGCGACAGATCACATAAAAAGGGACTGCTAGCTCAAGCTTCGTGGAATACCGACGTATTCCAAGAGGAAGCAAGAGAATAACAATGGGGAACAACTCAAGTGTGAAGGTTCATGACATAGGTACATGCAGATTAGTTTTGCGAGGTGGTTGGACACTGTTACTCCATGATGTGTTGTATGCTCCAAACATTCGGCGGAATCTTGTTTTTTTTATTTTTCTTTTGAGACATGGTTTTAGAGTTGTATTTGAAAAAAATTCTTTGGTTTTGTATCTAAGTGATACAATTTATGGTTATGGTTTTCTTTAGAATGGTTTTATTGTATTGGATACAATTGATGATTTATCTAATTCTAGTAATGCTTTTGTTTGCCAAAATAATGTGTGTATTGATTCTAATATGTGGCATGTTAGACTAGGACATATTGGCATAGATAAGATGAACAAGTTGGCAAGAGAAGGTCTCTAAGGCCAATGTTCACTATCCAATTTGCCAACCTATGAGTCATGTCTAGCAGGATAAGCAACTAGAAAATCATTCAAAAAGGCTATGAGAGCCTCTCTTCCTCTAAAACTTATCCATTCAGATGTATTGGACCCATGAATGTGCATACTAGAAAAAGACAAACTTATTTCATCACATTCATAGATGACTATACACGGTATGGTCATATTTATCTAATTTCTCATAAGTTAGGAGCTCTAGAATGTTTTAAAAAACTCATGAGCTTACTTGAGAATTAGTTAGATAAAAGGATTAAAACTCTTAGAACGGATAGAGGTAGAGAGTATCTCTTCGATATGTTCAAAGGGTTGTGTGATGAAAAGGGATATCTAGGCAACTTACTATTTCAGGGACTCCACAGCAAAATGGGGTTGCTGATAGGAGGAATAGAACCTTGGTAGACATGGTGAGATCCATGATGGCATAGGCAAACCTACCCATCTCTTATTGGGGAGATGCTTTACTGACTGCGGCCTATATCCTCAACCAAGTTCCAACCAAATCGGTTCCTTCCACACCATATGAGTTGTGGACTGAAAGGAAGCCAGATTTGAGTTACTTGCGCACATGGGGATTTGCAACATATATTCAGTCTACATCTCACCAATATGGGAAGCTTGGACCCAGAGGAAGAAAGTGTACCTTTGTAAAATATTCTGAACTCTCGAAAGGACATGTCTTCATTGGTCTAGATGAGAGTGAGAGGAGAACATAACTTAAATCTGGGGATGCAACATTCTTGGAAAATGATTTTCCATCTCTTTCAGGAGTTAACAAATAATCATCGGAATTCTTTGAGATATAATATAGTGATCTTGTCACTCCAGGGATTTAGACTCTGGATAATGAACTTGGGGTTCATCCAGAAGATCCTAATGCGAGTGAGAGTGCAGATGTGATAACTCCCTTAGAGGTTGAGCAATCTGACATGCACGTGCCTCGTAGTGGGCGCAGGCTAGTTCCTTGTCGATGTTTGGACATAGAGGATGAAGCCTACATGGTAACTCCTGAAGAGATAGACTCTGAGATGGCTCCAATCAATGAACATGAACTGAAGAGCGTGTAAGAAGCTTTTGTGGGGACAAGCTCAAAGGAATGGGTGAAAGTGATAGAGGAAGAGTTGGAGTCGATGAAAGTTAATCATGTGTGGGACTTGGTTGACTTACCACTGGGCCAAAAGGCAATTGGGAACAAGTGGGTTCTCAAGAACAAGAGAAAGGTGGATGGATCTATTGAGAGATTCAAGGCTCGTTTAGTGGCTAAGGGCTTCACTTTCTGTGTGATTGTGTTTCTTCTAGCATAAAACGAGATATGTCAATAGGCAAGGGAATGGCTCACTCACACGAGCATTCGCCTCTAGCGCCTTCGAGGCGAGCAGAGATGAAACGGATTGTGAATGACTTTGTGTATGTCAATTCATAATCAGGATATTGCCTTGATTTGGAATCAAGATGAGTTTCTCTATTGTGAAGAGAATCGACATGAATGTTCCAACTATTCATGTTGCCTATAGGAGCCAGTGCGAGTACTTTATGTGGTGCTAGGATGGAGACAATAAAGAAACTCGAGTTAGGTGCAAGAGGTTGCGACTAGACTAATACCTGTATGGTGTTGAGAGGGACATACATTCTATTGTGTATAGAGTGCTCCACCATAGCACGTATATCATACTATGTGTGCTTAGCGATCATTGGAAATGAGAGGATGGATCCCTGCTCCTCTCATTGTGTGAGTCCTGGACTTTATGGTCCGTTAGTGTTCTTAGTGACTTTTGACGACATCATGAAACGAAGGGTTGATGTGGCTACTTTGGGGTGTTACCTATGGTCATGATTGATTCTACCTAAAGGGGCATTACCGGGAAAGGAGTCAATCCTAAGTGTAGTGATGGTCTGGGGCGAAGGAAATGTTTGATTCAACTGCACCGTAAAAGTGTTTGTTGGCGCCAACTGTATGTGTTACAGTAGTGAACATTTTAAGGACAAGAAGGTGAACTCTCAGAGGGATCGAGATACCTTTAGTCTGGTGAGTTTGAATAATCCTAGGACATTGTGGTATACTAATGCTTATTTGATGTGTTTCTTTGAGTGATGTGCCATTCTGACCTTCTGCAAAGATTTCTATTTTGAGGCTCATGCGTGCAGGTATATCACTGGTCGCACAACCCATTTTGCCAGTATGACTTGTGGATGTTAGTGTCTGGGACACAAGTGGTCTGTGTATCTCGGATACATAGTAGAGAGATCAATATATGTATATCTGGGATATACATGTGTGTTTGGGACACACTATGATAGAGAGATTGAATGTGTATATCTGGGATATACATGTGTGTCTAGGACACACTATGACATAGAGATTAACACTTGCCCTTGTGCAAGTGGGAGATGTTGGGTTTTTATAATTATTAATTTAATTATATGCCCAAGGGCAATATTGGAAACTCACTATTAGGGCGGTTACAAAATATAGGGTTATATATTTGTACCCACCGCATCATTGAAGAGATACGAGATTATTCATGCGTGAGATTTTTTTTCCAGAGAAAGGCGGCTCCCATCTCTCTCTTCCTCTCTCCAGGAAATGCAGGAAGGGTTTTCTTCCCTTTGCTTTAGATCTCCTTACCATCATTTCGACATGGCATTTGGGTTGTGGAATTTATTCCTTTCCTAGAGAATGTGGAATCACACTGGTGGAGGATCAAGAACGTGGAATCCAGATTACTTCCACTACAGATATTCTATATTTAGGAAAGTGAATCCATGGAAGGATCTTTCCCCATCAATTATGCAATTGATATATGTGGGGTATAACCAATAGAAACACCAAAATCCAAAGGAGGGTTTCCTAGTGAATGTGGAAAGCTCTCATCCTCTATGGTTCAATGGCCTACCTACTTGGTATTGTTGCTTATCAAATCCTCCTTGAAGAAACCAGCTGTAAGTGCTAGGTTGAACAAGTAAGGAAGCTTCTCTTTTTATTCACTTATTTCTTTTGTTTATTGGATAAATTTTTTTAGCAGAAATTTCTCTGACATTCAAAACAGAAGCCTTAATGCATTGATTCCCCTTTCTATGTTTCATAAGCATAAGCATCCTAAAGTTGGACTTACATTGGACACATTAGTGCAGATGATATCATTCATTATTGTTATCCCGTAAATGTCTTAACAACCTAGCTAATGATCACCAAACCATTTTTCCATTTGAAGAAGGCAATCTTATTTTGTGAGTTTCCTATAAAATGTCAAATGTCTTTTATAGGCATGTTGCTTTTTGGCTTTGGGTGATGATTCACTCAATGCATTGGATTCGTCAATTCTAAATAGATTTGTTAATCTATCAGAATGGGCAGTGGAGGTAGAAAACCCATATGGTTATTGTTGCCCTTGTACCCTGGTCTTCCCTATATCTTGAGATTTTGGCTAGTTGCATCATTAATTTTTTTGTTTGAATCTTCATGATGGTGTTTGAAGTGTGAGATTCTTGCATGCATGTTAACATTTTGGTATGCATACTATTGCTAACCAAGCATTGGCATGAACTGTTTCAGAATTCCTATATTTTTTTAGTGATTGATTTTTCCACTTGGCCAACTTTATGAGTGTCTTACACTAGACACTGGATAAACAACCAACTAGCTTGGTAAAACAACCAATATCATTTGCCATATTCTTACCACAACTAAGCATGAAGAAGGTAGAAATTGGGAATTGTGGTTGGAATCTTCAGATTGACCTTGAGAGATATCTTTGACTTGTATGCCACTAAGCTTGAGATCCTGATTTCATTTTTTTACCTATTATTCTTTCCATGATGACACCTTTGTGTTTGTGGTTTGGGTTTCATTTTTGGATGCTCTTTGCTTTTGTTCTAGACATAATTTATATGTATGTCAATATATGTATTTGAAGGCATAATTAATGTAGAGTTACTGATACGGAGAAATTATGATCAAACCGGGTTCATACCTGGTCCGACCCTCGACCCCGGTCGAGACGGAGGGAACCGACTCGCTCCCGAGCGAACCGGATCCGGAAGATGGCTTGCTGAAGAAGAAAGCTTATTTGGCTACAAGCGTGCCCTAATCCTACTTATGGATTAGGGTAATTACCCTAATGATGGCAGACTCGAATTGACAGCTGCGGATAATCATTATCGAAGGGATAATCATCACATAACCTAAAGGTTATCTCAGGAGTCCTCTACTAGTCCAAACTAGTAGAAGTCTATTGCTCAACGGATCTAACTATTAAGATCCAATGACTACCCGAAGAAGGCTCAAGTGCATCCAACAAAGGAGATTTGAAGGTACACTCTATATAAACCTCACTACCATACGAGGTGAGGGGATCGAAAACACACAATCTGAGACTCAGGTTCAGATACATTCTGATAGACTTAAACTATCAGCGTTCTGCTATCTAGATCACCTTTCCCAGTTCTTCGTTCTTTAGCTCTGTGCCTCTAGCAGAGCCGTTTGTGATTAAGTTCATCAACTGACTTAGCCTTCGGAGGTGGACTCCCAACCCCAGCGGTTGGGCCACATCTGACGCTTTCGTTTTGCAGGTCATCACGAGGAGATCTAAGGGCTGAGCAGATTTTGGACGCATCATTTGGCGCCGTCTGTGGGAAACGACTTGAAAAGCCATGGTGACTAGATCAGCAACCGCAGCAGCCGCTGCACAGCGGCATTCCGGTGTTCAGATCCTTGGAGCGAATAATCCAGATATTCCCCAGGGAAGCCAAAATCCTATCGAGGTAGATGGTGACATGGGAGGACGTAATCCTCCTCCTGATACACTCCAAGATCAATTGGATCAGGTAAAGATTCAACTCTTGGAGGTGAGTCAAGCACTCCGCCTGCTCACCAAACGAGTGGTTTTACCACAAGAACCTGATCAGCGCGATTCAGGGAGACGTGCATTGCCACGTGATCAGAGATTGGCTGAAGACCGGAATATCGATCAGAATTTTCGGGAAGGAGACCGAGGACTTAGGAGGATTGATGATCAACCTAGGCGAGACGATCGGTTCGACAGACCGCAAGAGAGTACAACTGATTCAAATACAAGGTTGGATACAGGGGTAAGAACTCACTCACCCACCGTCGAAGAACCGTTCGTGATGATCGAGCGAGTTCCGACGAGCGGAATGCTCGGGAAGGATGGGCTGTTCGTGATGATCGAGTAGCACGGGATGATCGTGTTAATCGAGGTCGTGATCATATTGTTGAAGATCACCCGACCCAGTTGGTCGGGAATTGGCCAACATCAATGAGAAATTAGGGCGATTGGCTAAGGGAAGAATAACCGAGGATATTTACTCAGTCATTCGGAAGACTCCCTTTGCCGAGCCAATTGCGGGATATCAGTTTCTCCGTAACTTCCGTTTACCTACCTTTTCAACATTTGATGGCTTCAGAGATCCAACAGCTCACATTTGCTATTACCAACAGACCATGGCAGTTTCAGGTAATTCTGATGAAATTTTATGCAGGGTTTTTGGTTCATCTCTAATTGGAGCAGCACAAAAGTGGTTTTCAAACCTCCCCTCTGGAAGGATCGTAAACTTTGACGAATTGGTGCGCCAATTCATAGGGCGATTCCAGAGTGGAATACAGGTCAAGAAAACGGAAGAAACCTTGTTTATTGTCAAACAAGGAAAGAATGAATCAATCAGAGAGTTTCTGAAAAGATTCAACAAAGTAACGATGGAGATAGAAAATTTGGATGAGCAAGTAGCCAAAACTGCTCTATTCACAGGACTCACTAATCGGGAGTTATTATTACAGGATATGCCTGCGACTTATGCTAAGTTGGTACAGAGATGCCAGAAGCAGGCTGAAGTCATGGAGATTCTAGACGCGTGCCAAGGAGATAATAAAGTCTCCAATAAGGAAATGAAGGCTCTGAGCGAGCGAGAAGCCAAAGAAAAATGTCCGTGATCGAGTTGGAAAATCTCAGGCTTGGCGCCAAAGTTCCCCGGTAAAAGTGAGTACACTCCATTGAATGTTCCTCGGGCTGATATTTTAAATATCCTCAAAAGAAAAAATATTTTGAAGTGGCCGCCTAAAATTCTTTTGAAACCCGAAGAGCAGCAGGATCGAGAAAAGTATTGCCGATTCCACAAGGACTATGGTCATTATACTAATGACTGTCGTCATTTGAAAGCTGATATTGAGAGATTAATATCTCAGGGACATCTGTCCAGTTTTGTTAGCAGAAGGAGGGAGGAGCCACGTGAGCCACGTATGGCTGCTCCTAAAAGGGATCGTTCGGTTAGTTCGGAACGATCAAGGGAGGCCCCGAAGTCTAAGAAGGGCAAGGAGGTGATTGAAGCTACTCGGTCACCAATCCTTACCATCTTCGGGGGACCAGAGCCCGAGTCACTCCGGAGTCTGAAAACAAAATCCAAATTTGTTGGAACCGGAGAGACGCTGAAGCGGAAGAAGCTAAATGGTGAAGATTCTATCACCTTTAGTGAGGAAGACGAAAGAGATGTTTGTTTACCTCATGATGATGCCCCAGTCATCAAGGTAGAGATTGCACGTCGGGAAGTGCATAGAGTTTTGATTGATACAGGGTCTGCAGCTGACCTAATTTCTTACGAAGTGTATCAAAAATTGAAGGTGGATCAGGACTTGATGAAACCTTCATCCACACATCTATATGGTTTTGCAGGGTCATCTGCAGTGGCGGAAGGATTGGTCCAGTTGGACTTATCTATTGGAAGTTTTCCTAAGGAAACAACCGTCTGAATCAATTTTTTGGTGGTTCGGGAACTGCCAGCTTATAATATGATCCTCGGGCGACCATCTTTATCCAAGATAGGTGCTATTGTTTCGACAAAGCACCTGAAGATAAAATTCCCGACTGATATGGGAATTGGTCAAGTCTCTTATGACCAGAAGATTTCTCGGCAGTGTTACGTTGCCTATTTAAAAGACAAGGAGGGCCCGAGGAAGGTAACTGCCCTACCTATAGAAGTTCGAGACAATCGGGAAGAGGCAGAGATGCAAAGACCCGAACCAGTGGAGAAGCTGGAACAAATCCAGCTGTGTACCGAGGATGAGAAAATGATTACTTATATCGGGTCTGAACAGCTGGAGGAATTTAAAGATGAGTTGAAGTTATTTCTTCAACAGAATAAAGATGTATTTGCATGGTCTGCTGAGGACATGCCAGGAATCGATCGAGCCGTCGTGGAGCACAAACTCTGGATAGATCCTAAGGCGAAACCATTGATACAAAAAAGAAGAAATTTCTCCATTGAAAAATATGAAGCCATTCGTAGCGAAGTTGAAAAACTCAAGAATTCTGGTTTCATAGAACCAATTGAATGCCCAACTTGGTTGGCCAACATGGTAATGGTAAAAAAGGCGAATGGGAAGTGGAGGATGTGTACAGACTACACAGATCTTAACAAGGCTTGCCCCAAAGATTGCTATCCGTTGCCTCGGATTGACCTCTTGATAGATGCGACTGCAGGATATGAAACTTTAAGTTTCATGGATGCCTACTCAGGGTATAATCAGATCCTTATGAATAAGGAGGATGAGAAGTTTACGGCTTTCATGATTGATCGTGAAAGCTATTATTATAAGGTCATGCCTTTTGGCCTGAAGAACGTAGGAGCAACATATCAGAGGGCCGTCAACAAGATCTTCAAAGAGCTGATAGGAAAGAATGTTGAAGCTTATGTTGACGACATGCTAGTGAAAAGCTTTACAAAAGCAAATCATATTGCGGATTTGACTGAGGTATTCTCGGTACTGCGAAAATATCAAATGAAGCTAAACCCAGAAAAGTGTGCCTTTGGAGTCTCCTCGGGCAAATTTTTAGGCTTCATGGTATCACAGAGGGGAATTGAGGCTAATCCTACCAAAATACAAGCTCTGGTTGATATGGAGGCTCCCAAAATTGTTCGTGATGTGCAGTGTTTAACAGGGAGAGTTGCTGCTTTGAATCGATTCATCTCCAAGTCTGGAGAAAAATGTTTGCCTTTCTTCAAGGCACTTAAAGACCTGAAGGGCAGCAAGGAAGCAAAATGGACTGAAGAGTGCCGAGAAGCTTTCGAGGAGTTAAAAGAAGCACTTGGACAACCACCGATTTTGTCCGGACCGGAGAAGGGGGAAATATTACAGCTATATCTAGCGACATCCCTTTCAGGCGGTCGGTCAAAGACTTGTTCGTGAAAAAGATAAAAAACAAGTGGCCGATTTACTATGTAAGCCACGTGTTGCTAGATGCGGAGACAAGATATTCACAGATTGAGAAGCAGGCTCTGGCTCTCATGATGGCCGCCAGGAAGCTAAGACCGTATTTTCAGGCTCATCCAATTGAGGTATTTACAACTTTTCCTCTTAGTAAAGTTCTTAATAAACCTGATTTGTGCCGGAAGGATGGTGTCTCGGTCGGTTGAACTCGGTGAGTTCCAAGTAAGCCTTAAACCCAGAACTGCAATTAAGGCTCAGGCATTAGCCGATTTTGTAGTAGAAACTACTGCACCGGTGGAATCCACCATTGAGGATCCCATTATACCAACCGCTTGGGAGGTATATGTGGATGGTTCGAGTAATAAAGATGGAGCAGGAGCTGGAATTCTATTAAAAAGCCCAGCCGGATTTATTATTCGATATGCTCTGAGATTTGCATTTGAAGCAAGTAATAACGAAGCAGAATATGAGGCTCTGATAGCTGGACTTCGGTTGTCAAAAGCATTGTCTATTACAGATGTTACTATTTATAGTGACTCTCAACTTATAGTCAACCAAGTCCAGGGGGAGTATGGTATTAAAGAACCACGCTTGCAGAAATATCAAGAGATAGTGCAGGCATTTCAAAACCAATTTCGGAATTTGAAGATATCTCAGATTTCGAGGAATGAAAATTCAGTGGCAGATGAGCTATCCCGAATAGCCAATGCCAAAGAAAAGAATTTAGACCCTTCGGTCTATATTGAAGAGGTAACTTTTCCAAGTTATCATGAGAAAGAAATTTCTTATATTGAAGCAGAACGTTGCTGGATGGATCCGATAATCGAGTATCTAAGAGATGACAAATTACCTGAGGATCCCAAAGAGGCAAAGTTGATCAAGATTCGATCAGTTAGATTTGTCATTCAGAATGGGAGACTATACAAAAGATCTTATTATGGACCCCTTATGAGATGTATAGGCCCCGAAGGAGCAAAATCAGCTTTGGCTGAGGTCATGAAGGAATTTGTGGAGCTCACATGGGTGGACGAGCCCTGGCTCACAAAATTCTGAGACTTGGGCTATATTGGCCTAAGGTCCAAGAAGCTGCTATGGAATATGTTCGTCGGTGTGGTAACTGTCAAATTCACGCTACAGTATCGAAGCGCCCGGCGGAAACCATGACTTCAATTCTAGATTCCATTCCCTTTGCGATGTGGGGAATTGATATCATGGGCAAATTCACCAAGGCCTCAGGCGGACGAGAATATCTGATAGTAGCAATTGATTACTTCACAAAATGGGTTGAAGCCAGTGCCCTGGCAGCAATTACTGAGAAAAAAGTGGAGAAATTCGTGCTTGAATCAATCATATATCGCTTTGGGATTCCAAAGATTATCGTCACTGACCATGGTACTCAGTTCGACTATCCGCAATTTGAGCAGTTTTGCGGAACATATATGATCGAGCATCGTATGTCCTCAGTGGCATACCCCCAGAGCAATGGACAGGTAGAGGTTACTAACCGAATGCTACTGGAAGGAATAAAGAGAAGACTCGAAGCTGACAAAGCTTCTTGGGTCGAAGAACTTCATAATGTACTGTGGGCTTATAGAACTACGGTTCTAACGCCCACAGGAGAAACTCCATTCAGGTTGGCATATGGATCCGAAGCATTGGCACCAGTGGAGATAATGGCGAGGACATTACGGGATCGTGAGTTCAAGGAAAAAGAAAATGAACAAGGACTGCTTGATAGTCTTGATATGTTGAACGAAGTTCGGGCAAAAGCAATAGCACGAACTCAACATTATCAAAGAAGGATAGCGTCTCATTATAATACTCGAGTGAAGAATCGTCGGTACTTAGCCGGAGATTTGGTGTTGAGAAACACCCTAGCTTCCGACCCACGTCACCAAAGAAAATTGGACCCTTCCTGGGAAGGACCTTATATGGTTGTGAAACCGGTCGGTTCAGGAGCTTACAGGCTGAAGAACATCAACACCCAAAAAGAGTTGGATCGTTCGTGGAATGCTAGGCATCTCAAAAAGTTTTATCCTTGATGATGATTTCAATTTTGTTCGCGATGTAATCATTTTCAACTCAATCAATGCAATTTTTGGCTTTCAACAAACTATCTTTTGATTGGGGGCATCATACACCACATTCAAGAACAAGATCCAACTATAAGGCATCGGTTTAAAACCCGAGTGAGTTCCTTCTCAGACTTATTGTATTTCTCCAGAAATCCTTAAGTAAAGGCATCGGTTTAAAACTCGAGTGAGTTCCTTCTCAGACTTATTGTATTTCTCCGGAAATCTTTAAGTAAAGGCATTATTTCAAACAACTAAGACCTAATTCAACAGCGATTCAAGGGGCTAGCAAAGTTCAAGATGAAGTTAATTTCTTATTTCTTCAAAAGATCGAAAGAGGCCAGTATCAAAACAATTACAAAAGCTGGATACAATCTTTAGTCAAAAAAGAAAGTCATCATAGGTGACTATTAAGAAGTTCTACAAGATCGACACGACTTTGCTAGAACAAACATATGAGTCAACCATTGGTGTGGATTCAAGGAAAAGAAGAGAAGAAATGAGGATTACAAAAAATATTTCGGTATGCATAAAATCCTCCGCAATTTCATACTCTTTGTCCAGCTTGTCCAGGAGAAGTATGGTCCTCGACCAAACTTGAATTCAAGACGAGCTCGTCATAATTGACTTCTTCCAGGGGAGAATAAACAGGAGAATCTTTCAGATAATGCATAATATCTGGATCGGAAGGTGGAGGATCAATCTTATCTTTGGTCCAGTCAGGAGGAGGAATACCCAGGTCGGTAAATACTTCAGGATGGCAAACAGCACTGTAGGGTGTTGTATCAAAATGAGGATCTTTCCTTAATATTGATTCCCATACTTCGTTCTCACCATCCCGGTACGCCTGCAAGTTATAAGCATTCAGCATATCAACAAAGGGCTTACTGTGTAAATACTTGAAGACGCAGGCTCTGTGAACATCAGTTGGAAGGGATTCGGGCAAAGGAACGACAACTTGCCTTGGAGGTAATGTCTCAGATCCTTTGGCTCCTGACTTTCCAACTGTTCGCTCCAGTCGCCGAATTTTCTCCCTGGCATCATCCAAGTCCGACTGAAGACGACCGATCATCGAATTCTTTTCTCCTACCACATCCCAAGCTAGTTTCCGAAGGCGAGCAATCTCAGCATCTTTAGCTTCAGAGATTTCCCGAAGCCTAGAAACTTCATTGCTCAACCTACTGAGCCTAGAAACTGCTTCCACTTGGTTGTGGAAGTTACCATAAGACTCCCGCAAACAACTTTCGAGTTAAAAAGGAGCAGAAGAGTAATTTTTCAGAATCGAAAGATAATGAAGAAAGACTTACATCACCGAGTGACTTCGTAAAGACTTCATCCGGAAGTTTGGAAAGAACCTGTGCTCTCAGAAGTCATTCGAGCAGCAGTACACCATTCCAACGCTCTGTCAAACTCGTTTGACACTAATTCAGGCGAAGGATGAGAAGGATGAGCTACATCAAGAGAAAGATGAGCTGCATCACTTGTCACCCGACGGCGCTTCCTGGTGGCAAAATCCTCCAACTCGGAAGGAGAGGAGGAGGATGCCAAACAAGCACTAGAATTGGAAACAGGAGCGGCGCCTGCTGGGACCACACCTTCATCAGACGCCAACATAGTTGCCTCAGATGCCCGAAGAGTCTCCTTCGGGGGTGCACCAACAGTCTCACCAGCAGGGGTGTCGGCAGCGCCATCAACAACGAAGTGATCAAGATCTTCCTGGGAAAGACGAGCGATCACTTCGGGCAAAAGAGGCGTAGGGACGGCATCAATAGAAATTGGGGGAATCTGACTTGAAGATTCACCAACAGCAGTTGCCTTACGCTTGGAGGATTCACTAGCTGAAACCACCTCACTAGCCCCAACCACCGCCGACAGAACAATTTTCTTGCTAGATTTCGCTCTGATAAAGTTCGGGTTGATCTTGGGAGCCACTATGCAAAAAGAAAAGCCATATCAGTACAGAAATCCAACGACGACGACAAAAAGAGGGAAAACCCTAGTTCTCTATCACTTCAGAAAAACCCGATTAACTAAACCCCAAGTACTACTACTGTGCAGTTTACTCAAGGGGGGAAGTGGGAAAAGATATGAGTAGTCAAAAAACTCACTTGTTCAGAAGCTGATAGAGCTGTTGTTGGAGTACGAGGAATATGGGAGCAGGCAAAAGGACGGAATGTCGCTTGAGCACTTTAGAAAATCTAACTTGCAGATAGCAGGATAGATGGAGAGTACCCATGAAGGCTTTAAATAGCCTCAGGTATTAAGACGACGGTTGAAGGTGCTTGACAACCAACGACCCAGATCGAAATGACGCTTCGAAATCCGCAGAAAGCAAGATCAACGGTCGGAGGAATGCCACATGGAAACATATGGAAATGAGCACCTGATGCAGAGATACCTCCAATCGTCGCACCGCCATTAAAATAATAGATGTATTTCCTATTCATTGGAAACAGTGAATGGTATACAAAAGCAAGAAAACGTTTGAACTTCGCAGAAGGGAAACGTGCGGATTTTGCAATAAATGAAGTAGTGGTGAAGATTAATGCATCTTTCCGAAACGCATCTTCACAATATTTCTACAAGATTATTATTCGGCGAGGAATGTAAAGTTAAGTGATAAGTTTTATCATTTATACTTTGATATTCAAGGCAAGATTTCGGCAAGAGACGGGGAAATGTAAAGGCCAACATGAAAAAGAAATGTCTATTCATTAATAAGAGGGTAAATCTTTACAATAAAAGATAACTCCCTAAGCCTCTTCTTCATTGTTGCCCGAGGGACCCTGTTTGGGAGGACTTTTCTCAGGATCTTGAGAAGAGCCTTCCTCAAGAATGGCATCGGCTGAGTCCTCTACAGCAGCATCTTGAGCCTCGGCTTGTGGTTTCTCCTCTGGAAGCGCCGGCTTGTTAGCCAGGTATGCCTCATATTGAGGGTCAGCTGGAAAAGGATCATCTTCTTCCTGAGCCTAGTCTAGGAGATCCATGCCAACTTTCCCGAAGACCTCTTTATGGCACACCTCATGAAAGGGAGCAGTATCGAAGGAAGGGATTGATGCGAGAATTCGCTCCCAAACGTCGTTCTGCCCCAAGCGATAAGCTTGAATGTTGTAGGCACCTAGCAGCTCGGAGAAGGGTACGCTGTTTAGGTATTTCCGAACACACTCCTTCCGAAGCTTTGGCTTTATATGCTCGGGCTTGCTAGGGATGGCCAACTTCAGATATTCTTCGTTTTCCCTACATCGGAATTCAAGCCTGTCACCAAACAACGTGGCAGCTGCTTTTTGCTTCTTGGCCTCGCGCTCGGCAGCAGCGGCACGAATCTTCGACGCATCAAGGGCTTCCTTGAGGGAGATCACTTCTTCCTCATGCTTTTTCTGCAGCTCCTCAGCAGCTGCAGTCAGCCGGTCTATTTCAAAATTGGCCTTGGCCAAATTCTCTTCACAGGTTTGCAGCAAGGAACTGGTGCGACCAACCCGGCTCAATGCTTCCATGTGTTGATAAAAGCTCAACACAGCATTCCTGGGAAGGCGGAAAATATCAGAAGAAGTCATAAGAAATTATGGAAAAATAAGTAAGCAAGAAGACTGGTACATTGTGGATTGACTAACAAGGGAAATGTCATCCAGGGCTTCAAATTCCTTGCGGTCAGAAGGAGCAAGACTGAGAGAGCTCCACTCTGCAGCTTTCTCAAGATCCCGAGTCACCCTGTCGGTCAGCTTCAGGGTCCACTGGGGGGTGAAGACCTCCTCACAATCCGTTGAAGCTTTGGATTTTTTGTGGGAGGAAGCATCAATTGTGTCATGCCTCCTTTTGGTTCGGGCGGAGGAAGAGACATTAGACCTCTCCACCATCGGTTTCTTCCCTTTACCCGAAGCATCAGCCACGGGCCTGATATTCCTGATACCCCTATAGGAGGGGTCAGGAGAGGGAATAGAAGCCTCTTGATCTACGGTCAAGGCTCTGGGTGATCGTTGCTCGGCTGTCACAACGGCCCTAGCGGCCTTCACTTGCAGGTTCTCGGGGTTCATTCTTGGAGGCACTGCAAAGAAGAATGACAAGAGTCAGAATTAAAGACATATCACTTCAGTAAAGTTAAAGGATGGTGGTTAGAAGCTCACAATGAGCCAAGCCCCAGTACTGAAGGATGGAGTTATACTCCACTTCAAGTCCATGTATCTCTTGATACCATGGAATGGATTTGATCTTCCTGATGGCCGCCTCGTCTTCTCTGGATAAGGGAAGACCTCGGTTATTCTCGGAAGAAGAAGTACACCTCGTCCAGGGCGGTTGGGAAGTTAAGATCCGATGGAGGCGCTCGACGGAGAAAAAGTATCGTTCGCGCCATCTTTTGTGGTTAGAAGGGCAAGTTCCTTTAACAAGGATGCTGCCCCTCCAATCAAGTTCAGCCTTATTGCGTTTGGACAGAAAATCCCATCCGGGAGGATGGAAGATAGAAAGAACATGAAAATGTACAAAGAGAGAAAGAGGTGGCGTAATGCCAAGTTCAAAACACAAACCCAAGAAGCCGACGATGAGACGCCAGCTATTGGGAAGGAGCATTCCGGGACAAATGTCCCAATGATTCAGAAATGTGGAGAACAAAGGATTAAAAAAGGGAAAGCGAACCCCGCTTTCCAGTGCATCTATATACAGAGAAAATTCACCCGAGAGGTTTGAATCAACCCTCTCATCAGGGTGGGGAGCCCTAACCTGATAAGAGGAAGGAAAATCAAAATCTTGGATGGCTGAAAGAAGGGTTTCCTCATTATAAATGGAGGGAGCAGAGCCAGGTCCACCATCGGACCTAGAAGTTTGAGGCTGCCTAGAAGACTCGACAATCTTGGAAGATCCAGACTCGAGGAGGGCAGGAGGAGTTTCGGTTTTTCTCTCTAAACCTTTTTCGCCAGAGGGCAGTTAGGGTTTTGTTATCACTATCCGACTGTTCGGGAGCAGGAGAAGCAAAAGCCTCACTGCTATTACCAACACTGGGTACCAGAGAAGCCCCGTTGTCCGCCATTACTTGTTTCAGTAAACTACAAAAAGAAAAAGACCAAGTAAAACTTACCGATTCAGGGGGGGGGGGGTGTAAGCTTGAGAGCAAGAAGGCGCGGCGATACAACAAAGGTTCAAATTCCAGACAGGAAGAATGAAACCTACGAAGACAACGAACCGCTTTTAAAACCCCCGCATGAGTGTTCGGGAATCTGAACGATCGAGATTGATTCAAAATCAATGATCAAGATTGAAAGACGTTTTGAAAGTTTGAACTCACGAATCCGAAATAAGCGTTCGGAAACCGTCGCTTGGATGACGTGAGCCACGATAGATCGACTGCAAGGAGACACGTGGCCTTACACTCACAACGCTCGAGGAAAAGTTACAACCGCATTAAATGTGATAGGACATTTAATGAAGCACGTAGAGATTATCGCCTGACGAAGAACCTAGTTAAAAACCAAGCCCTCGGGATCGACCGAATGCTTGGTCTGGGGGGCTCGTGATACGGAGAAATTATGATCAAACCGGGTTCATACCTGGTCCGACCCTCGACCCCGGTCGAGACGGAGGGAACCGACTCGCTCCCGAGCGAACCGGATCCGGAAGATGGCTTGCTGAAGAAGAAAGCTTATTCGGCTACAAGCGTGCCCTAATCCTACTTATGGATTAGGGTAATTACCCTAATGATGGCAGACTCGAATTGACGGCTGCGAATAATCATTATCAAAGGGATAATCATCACATAACCTAAAGGTTATCTCAGGAGTCCTCTACTAGTCCAAACTAGTAGAAGTCTATTGCTCAACGGATCTAACTATTAAGATCCAACGACTACCAGAAGAAGGCTCAAGTGCATCCAACGAAGGAGATTTGAAGGTACACTCTATATAAACCTCACTACCATACGAGGTGAGGGGATCGAAAACACACAATCTGAAACTCAGGTTCGGATACATTCTGATAGACTTAAACTATCAGCATTCTGCTATCTAGATCACCTTTCTCAGTTCTTCGTTCTTTAGCTCTGTGCTTCTAGCAGAGCCGTTTGTGATTAAGTTCATCAACTGACTTAGCCTTCGGAGGTGGACTCCCGACCCCAGCGGTCGGGCCACATCTGACGCTTTCGTTTTGCAGGTCATCACGAGGAGATCTAAGGGCTAAGCAGATTTTGGATGCATCAGTTACATACAAAGTAAAGTTCAACTCAAAAATATCATTGGCTTGTTGCTGGTCTTCATTCTAAAGTGTTCACAATGCTCTCTTCCTTTGTGAAAGTGTGATTATTTTTCTTTTCGAACCATTTTATACTTAATTATTTATATTTAAGTTATTTCATGTCCATGCCCCTTGGTGACAAAAAAGACATTCTTGTAGTCTTATTACATCTTACTTGATTACTTTAATTTATGGATCTTTAGCTCAATTGGTAGAGCACTTGGAACATGAGCATATTTTAAGAGGATGGTGGTTTAAATCCACCAAGATTCTTTTCAATTACTAACATAGATTATATATGACAAAGATTAGATTGATTATTACATACCTTTTATGTATTTTAACATGAACCTAAGTACTTATACAAATATAAATAAAAAGGAAAAAACGTCCCTTTTTCATGTGAACCATATAATTTTTCATATTCTTTCCGTAACAGGAACATTCTTTTTTCCATATAACCATACATGATTTTAGCACTTAGGAATAGGAAATTCTTACCTAGAAACAAGAAAACAAAAAGGAAACGTTACCGTATAACTCCCTTATTTTTCTTACAAATATTTGGTATGATTTAATTTTAGTAGACATAACACTGGAGTTATAGTTAGTTTTGATGCTTTCTTGGAAGGCTGATATTTTGAGTGGAAACCGTTCACCTGATATTTTGTGTGATGCAATCTTCTTATAATTAATTAATTAATTATTATATTTTGATTAATATGGCCTTTTTGTATCATTATTTATTGTCATTTTCTAACAAATTTTCATTTTTATTATAAATAATATTTATTATGGATGTCCATTACCCTAAAGAGATTGTACTTCCAATTGAAGATCTCAATTACCTCATGATGCAATATTGGTGAAGATCACAACCATCTCATTACACAATATTGGCAGTCAATATTTCCATTCTATGCACCTTCTATCTTGGGCGGCAATCTATCTTTCCATATCAAGAATATCTTATTGTGTGCAAGAATCATATATTGTATTTCCATATCAGAGTAGATGCTCCTTCTACTATAAATATGTAATGCACTTAACTGGAATGAATTAGTTCGATTGAACTCATCTTGTCTTTCTTCTTTGTATCTAATATATTTTCTCTTTATTTTATAACACGTTATCAGCACGATTCCGCTCGAAGAACGAATCCGCTCGAAGTATTGCGTTTTGAGAAGAAAGACAGCAGACTATGTATCATTATGTTTTCTATCCAAAATGAAAAGAATGATCGACCTCCTCGCACACTTTTGTAAACAATTGAGTTTGCCTTGTCCATCTTGAAATGTAAGTACATCATGATAAAAAGGTATGTGTTTTATTGAATCTAAGAATCAATCAAATAATAAGATATTATGTTGCTTTAACGATTGTGGTTTTATTTATTATATATAGTGGTTGCTAGCTTTGCACCACAAATATTGTTAAATGCATATGAAGTTGCAAGATTTGAAACTGTAAATGAATACAGTTCTACAGATGCACATAAAGTTGCAAGATTTGAAACTGTAAATAAGTACAGTTCTACAGATGCACTTGAAGTTGCAAGATTTGAAACTGTAAATGAATACAGCGATTCGGATGCACATGAAGTTGCAAGATTTGAAATCCGCAAGATTTGAAACGTAAATAAATACGATTCAGTAGTTTTTGAAATTAATTCTCTTTTGAAATTATAAGGAGAAAATATTATTCATGAAAATATCCCAGCAAATTTTCAAGTTTCAGATTTGTTGTTACAATAGTAATATTGTAAAAGGAGTTTCAAGAAATACTCTGAATGATATCATACATATTTGTGGCTGGGTATAATAATGGACTATCAATGAAAAGTCATGAAGCTCGTCTTATTGGTTCTGTTCCATTCCCTGAAGTGAATACAACAATTCATGATATGCCTGAAAGAAGGCAAAATTAAAATTATGGTCATGACTGTGGAAGAGGATGAGACAAAAGACGGAATAATTACCGTCATTATTATGGAAATAAATAAGAGAATAATAAGGATTCTCAATATAACAATTCAAGGAGTGAAAATAATATTTCTTACCGATGTGGTATGAAAGCTATTAGACATGTATCTGTTATACTCCACAATATTTAATTAAGTTTTGTCAAGCCTTAATTAAAGAAATAAAAATAATGTGGAGATAAATTGGATTTTTCAAAATCATGATACTTGAGCAATTTTTGTCTATTAAAGTGATGATTTTAATGGCCTCACAAATACTACACATCTAGATGCTACAAACTCTTTTGAAGATAATAGTTGAAGATTTGATTATGTAATTCTTTTATCTTCAAATCTCATCTCATATGTTAGTTTATCTTAAATTTAATCTTTTTATTCTATAATTTTTTTATTGACTTTTTATATATCTTTTAATATATTTTGTTTCATTTTGATGAAGAATGTGAATATTCTTTTATATGCTGTGACGCATATTATACTGAGAGAAAAATATACATATTTCTCTTATTTGATGATGCGGAAGTCAATGTTCATATAAAATCGGTAGTACAACATTGATTGAAAGCTCCGAAAGAGCTAATCTATTATTATCTGGGAAATAAAATTGGCTATGAATAATTCATTATTTTGTAGTAAGTCTCAAAGAAACTTATTAAGTTTCAAAGCTATTTGCCAAAATGATTATCAGATTGAGACTACAAATAATGATATAAGTAAATATCTATACAAAGGTATTAGATATTTCTCCCAATTTGTACTACACGAATATCGCATGGTTGAAACACATGCTTGGGTAAATCAAATGAACATTGATTCCAATAATTTTATTATTTGGCATGACCGGTTGGACCATACCGGATCAAGTATGATGCGAAAAATTATTGAAAATTCAATTGTCATCCATTGAAGAACCCGAAGATTCTTCAATTAAGTGAATTTTCTTGTATTGTTTGTTCTCAAGAAATATTTATTATTAAATATTCACCAGCTAAAGTTGAGATTGAACATTCTACGTTTTTGAAACGTATAGAGGGTGAAATGTATGGGCCCATTCACCCATCATGTGGACCATTCAGATAATATATGATTTTAATAGATGCATCTATAAAGTGGTCACATGTATGTTCATTATGAACTCGCAATTTGGTGTTTGCGAGATTGTTTGCTCAAATAATGAGATTAAAAGCATAATTTATGAATTATAAGATAAAGACAGTTTGTCTTGATAATGCTGGTGAATTTACATCTCAGGCTTTATGATTATTATATAACAACTGAGATCACAGTTGAATAGCCTGTTGTTTATGTTTATATCCAAAATGGTTTAGCAAAATCATTTATTAAATGTCTTCAATTAATAGCTAAACCATTGGTTATGAGAACAAAGCATCATTTGTACGCATCGGGCCAAAATGTTGTCATAAATTCTCCCTATTACAATTGGCTTATGGTCAGAAGCCAAATATTTCTCATCTTAAAATTTTTGGATGTGCGGCTTATGTTCTAATTGCTCCACCACAGCGCACAAAGATGAGTTCCCAAATAAAGTTGGGAATATATGTTGGATATAAATCTCCTTATATAATGCAATATATTGCCAATGATAGGAGATTTATTTAATGAATTAGTTTTTCCAACATGAGGGGGAGAGAATAAACAGTTGGAAAAAGAGATTGATTGTATGCATTATCATTATCTCATTAGATCCTCGCACTGAGCACTGTGAACTTGAAGTTCAAAGGATAATGCAATAAATATTATAAATCAACTGCCAGATTTGCTGACCTGCTAAGAGTTACTAAATCTCATATTCCAGCTGTAAATGCTCCAATTAGAATTGATGTCCCAGCAGGACAATCTATCAGTGCAAATCAATAGGTTCCAAGGATAAAATCCTAGAAAATGAAATGAGCAAATGATCAAGATGGTCATAATATGGAGACAATTGATTATGAAGATCATGAAGACATAACTTTCTATAAAACCCCAGAAGAGGTTCAGGTACCTGAAAAATAATGAAGAGATCTCGATTAGTTATGTCATTGCAGGAAAAAGATGGAACCGAAAAGATAAAGTTGTCGACAACATTTTTTATTGTTGAAATAATACATCAAGACGAGGATCTTGAACATAAATTTGTTGATGAATATAAATCAAGAAACGATTGGCCAAAATGTAGAGACGCAATTCAAGCAGAATTGAATTCGCTTGAAAAATAAAGTTTTTGGACCTGTAGTCCAACATCTGAAGGTATAAAGCCAGTGGGGTACAATTGAGTTTTCTGCGAAAAAATGAAATTGTGATAGATAAATCATGAATTATGGCACAAGAATTTTCGTAGATGCCTGGCATTGATTACATGGAAGCATGTTCTCTTGTGGTGGATGCAATCACCTTCAGATATCTTATTAATCTGGCAGTATATGAAAATTTTGACATGCGTCTAATGGATATTATTACAGCCTATGGCTCACTCGAGTGTGCAATATATATGAAAATCCCTGAAGGATTCAAAATGACTGAAGCATATAAAAATTCCTAGGAAGTTTGTCAAAGCATATATGGTAATCTCCTTAGTGGATATTTACTAAATGAAAAGCATAAAATGATCCAATTTATTATTGTGCCTTTATTAAAGGATATGGATCTAATTTTAGTAAGTATATATGATGATGATTTAAATATCATCGAAACTCTGAAGAGTTTCCAAAAGCGATGAGATTATTTTAAGAAAGTTGAAATGAAAATCTTGAAAAGACAATGTTTTGTCTTGATTTGTAAATTGAGCATTTGACGAATGAAATATTCGTTCATCAATCAACATATATAGAGAATATTTTGAAGAGATTTTATCAAGATAAAATACATCCATTGAGTACCCCAATGGTTGTGAGATCACTCAATATAAATAAATATTCATTTCGACCCCAAGAAAACAGTGGAGAATTTATTAGTCCTGAAGTACCATATCTTAGTGCAATTGGGGCATTAATGTATCTTGCTGATAATACACAATCGGATGTAGCATTTTCTATAAGTGTATTAACAAGATTTATTTATTCTCCAATACGAAGACACTGAAATGTTATAAAACATATATTTCAGTATATTCGAGAATTATTGACATGATATTATTTTATGAATGTGGATATCAACTTACTAGTTTTGCAGATGCAGGATATTTATCTGATCTACATAAAACTAGATCTCAAACATGCTATTTATTTTCCAGTGAATGTTAGCTATTTTATATTGGTTAAGATCAATGATACAACACATTCATGAAGCATGTAGTCTTCTACTAGAAGAAGGAATTTCAACAATATTATATGAAGATTATGCTGCATGCAAAGCTCAATTGAAGGGATGATATATCAAAGAAGATAGAACGAAGCATATTTCACCGAAATTCTTCTTCACTCTTGATCTTCAATGAAATGGTGAAATATATGTTCATTGAATTCGTTCAAGTGATAACTTGACAGGTTTATTTATTGAGGCGTTGCCTACTTCAAATGTTGAGAAGTTGGTATATGATAATGGAATGTACGTATTCAAAGTTACTCAATGATGTTATCATCATGGGGAGTAAAATACGTGCTGCACTCTTTTTCCCTTAACCAAGGTTTTGTCCCACTGGGTTTTCCTGGTAAGGTTTTTAATGAGGCAGCTACCAATACGTATTATTTAGATATATGTATACTCTTTTTCCTTCACTAAGATTTTTTTCCCACAGGGTTTTTCTTAGTAAGGTTTTAACGAGGTACATTATCTATTGATGGACATCCAAGGGGGAGTGTTATAAATAATATTTATTATGGATGTCCATTACCCTAAAGAGATTGTACTTCCAATTGAAGATCTCAATTACCTCATGATGCAATATTGGTGAAGATCACAACCATCTCATTACACAATATTGGCAGTCAATATTTCCATTCTATGCACCTTCTATCTTGGGCGGCAATCTATCTTTCCATATCAAGAATATCTTATTGTGTGCAAGAATCATATATTGTATTTCCATATCAGAGTAGATGCTCCTTCTACTATAAATATGTAATGCACTTAACTGGAATGAATTAGTTCGATTGAACTCATCTTGTCTTTCTTCTTTGTATCTAATATATTTTCTCTTTATTTTATAACAATTTTGACATATTAAACTAATTTTTCGTTCCATAATTTATTTTCGACAAAAGTCACTAAACCATTTTTCATTCTTGACCAATAATGAATTCTTGTACTCATTTATTTTAAATAGGCATAATAGAGAATGAGAATTAATACAAAAAAGAGCCTAAGTCTACTTCCACAGAAGATTTTTCTTTTCAAGGTTTCTGCTTTACATGGTGCCAGCCATCCAGTTGAATGAATTTCTGTGGAGAATAAACAGAGACATGTTCCTCCGGTATCTGACTAGTCCAGTTCGCCCTCCCTGTTATATTTGCACCACAGACCGAATTCCGGAACTCACCATAATAGAGTTTAGACAGGGAAGTGTCCGCCCACGTCAACCAACCGTCTGGTGTAATGAGAGCTTCCAAATTACAATGTATGAATACTGTTCTTGAATACTCCTTCCATGGCCTCCCCAAGTAGTTCCGGTGAACCTTTGTATTATTGTAGTACAATTTCATGTATTCGCCTGTTCCGTTTACAGTGCAATTCCGGAAAACGAACCCTGTGGATTGGGCCGGGTCGGTCCGACCATGGGCTGTTACCGTATTTTTCTCGCCTTTCTCTGGGTTGACCTGTCGAGGCCGGATCAAAATCATGCACTCTTCGAACACAGCCGCGGAGTTTCCGAAGATGAAGTCCACATTGCCTTCAATGCGGCAGCCCTTGTAGTACTGACGCAAGGTGTAGGCATAGAGAGTGTCTTGGTTGCCGAGGAGCTCACAATTCTCTATGATCGATTGGTCGCTGTCCAACAGTAATGCCACGGCTTGATGCTTATCCGGTCCGGCCGTGTTCTGAATGGTTAGGTTCCGAGCCATAAAACCATCCCCTAACACCGTAACGGTTGCTGAAGTATAGGTGGTGACGCCCGGCATGCCAGCGTTCAAGGAGCCCGTAATGACGGTTTTGCCCATACCATCACCGAGAAAGACTAGATTCTTCTTTGTAAGTAGGACGTGTACGATCTCGTCGTACACACCTTTCTTGATATGGATGACGAACTTACGATCTAACCGGTAATTGGGAGCAGCGTCCACCGCCGCCTGCACCGTCGTGTAATTACAACCAGATCCGTCTTTACAGACGGTGACGTCCGCCGTCAAACCGGCTGGGAAACCGCCTCTGAAGGCGGAGCTTGACACTTTAGCGCCAACACCGTCCTCCCAAAAGCCGTTTCTTTCCGTCAACGGAGGTCTCCAGGATTCGAGTTTGTCTCGGAAGAGATCGTAAGAGACCATCATACTGAGAGCATTGCTGGTCAGCGGAATCAACGAGGAGTTCATGAAAGCCATGGTTTGGTTGACCATTTGGTTTACTGTTTGTGTATCGTTGACTACGTACTTCAGGGTTGACCAGCAAGCGTACTGGTAACCGAGTGACGCGCTCATCCAAGCACGGGCGTCCTTGATTTTGCCACGTGGAAAAGCGTCAGCCGCCGATGATAGCCGGTATTCTGAATTGTGTAGAATCCCCATGCAGGACTTGGCCGCAACGGAACGGTTCACGTTGGTGTCGGCAGAGACGTTTAAGATGGTTTTCACCATAGACTGGGCGGTCTTGAGGTTCTCAGCGGAGACGGACATGGCTGCTTGGACGATCTTGATGGGTTTCGCATTCTGGGTAAGATTGGAGCTTTTCAAAGCAGCCTCGCATGTAGCGGGAAAACGTGTTGCATTGCAGGCTTTGTGGATGATCTCAGGAGAGAGTGAAGAGGAGGAGATTGTGAAGAGGAGGGAGAGGAGGGTGAGGAGGGTGAGGCAGATAAGGCAAGGCATGGCGAGAAAGATGATTTGATCTCTGCATGATGAGATGAGATCAGTTTATATATATCTCTAAGGGAAGGCGACTCCACTTGATTTGTAGTTATTAAGGGAAAATTCCCGGTATTAAGTTTTAAAATCTAACAGAGTTTAATTTTGGAAAAAATTATTTAATTTCAGTTTTAATGGCCAAAGGGATTCTAAATCTTCACTTTCTAATTTCTATCTATTTATTTTTATTTCCCTCTCAATTGTCTTAGCTTTATTCCTAAAACAAAGAAAGTGAATTCTTTTCTGTGCTTCTTCCTTGATATTTTAAAATAACTAAATTACCTTCTATTTCTGTCGCTTTAATCTATCTATGTAACTTTTTTTCTTTTTTCTTTTTTATTTTTTCTCCCCTTTCTTTATTTTTCTTCTACTAGCAAAATTCCACCTTCATGTACACATGATTTTTGTTGTTTTTTATTCAATAATTTAGGACCTCTTTGCTAGTTCATATAAAAGCAATTATGGTGTTTCTTAGTTCGAGGAACCTAAAAAATGACAAAAAACTATTTTGTTATCTAATGGGTATTAAAAATTCATTTCATATTGAGAGGGAGTTTTTTTTTTTTTTTTTAAATATTGAACGGAACTTTTATTTAATATATATGAGAAATCTTATTTAATATATTGTATTGGATCTTTTATTCAATATTTTGACAGTTTTTAACTTTTTATTCCCTCAAGAAAGTCATTATGGAATTATTTTCCGAATAACTAAACTAATTAATGCTTTGTGTTATAAAATAGAAAATATATATTAAATATAAGAAAGAAAATTAGGACAAGATAAATTGAACTCTTGTTGAGTTGTGTGCATTACATATTTATAGTAGTAGCATCTTCGTCAATATGGAAATATCAGAATCTACAAGGAAATACAATATATGATTCTTGCATACAATAAGATGATTTTGATATTGAATGATGCATTGTTGTGATATTTAGTTAACATAAGAATGTAATCTCCAAAATTGCACGTTGAGAAACATCTTTTGGTATGATCTCTTTGGGGGTGATAAACATCCGTAATCAATATTATTTATAAAACTCCCCCTTGAATATCCATGAATAAATAACGTACCTCGTTAAAACCTTGTGAGAAAAATCTTAGTGAAGGAAAATGTGAAATCTCTCGAATTTCTTACCCTTTAACCCTTGGTTTCAGGACCACGAACCTGGACCTTAAGTAGACAATAATCGTGGACCATTCAAGTCGAGCCTGAAAGTTTGGAAATGAACCCCATAGGAGTGGATGACCTTGTAAAAGACATGGGAGAGGAGAAATCCAAGGAGTTTGGTGGTTTCCTTCCATGCAAGATCACATCGAAGCTCCAATCATCGCGATAATGCTTAGAAATGTGAGTATTCTTGAAAAACCCTCTTTTCTAACCTAATTTTGATTGTGTTTATTAGTAATGAATGCTAGGTTATGGTTGTTGGAGTGGTTAGGTTGCATTGAATGCTTTTCATTATTTCTTATTGTGTCACATCCCCCTAGCTGGTAACCCAACTGAAATACCCAGAGGTGTAATCCACAGTCCCGAAGATCAAGTCTCAACAATCATCCTCCCACATAGCACAATAGTATAATCATGAGCAAGAAATAATCATTGTACTAATGTAATTAAAAGAATAAACAATGAATGGATCTCAAAAAGATCTCAAAACTAATCAGAGTGCGAAAAAAATGATACCAAAGTAATCAGAGTAAAAGAGTATGCGAAAAATAAACTCTAATAGTCAAACACAAAAGAATAGTAAACTAAAGTATTACAACTGGAATAATTAAAGAAGTCTATCAAACTAATATATATCCTCTAAAGGTTCTTCTTCTTCTTCTTCTTCTTCTTCTGTTCTAGCCTTCTTCTCAGTGGGCTTGTGTACTTGTGGCTTGGGATCAACATCCGGTTCATAATCCTATAAGCGGGCAAGGCATTGTCTATCATTGTTGATCGATGTCGTGATAGTACTACATACTGGTTGTCGAGTCATAACACAGGCCACTATCATCTCCCATTGCTTCCTTAGCTGCATAATATAGGGAAGGGTCCTCCAAACAGGAGCTCGGGATCCCTTCCTTACCTGCATAATCATCTAAACAAATGATTGTTCTCGAAGGGTGAGCTTAAAACAACTCAACAAGTAGTTCAAATATAGATAATCATTATAATCAATATTCAAAAATAAAACATGATGCAATATGATATGAGACAATGTGCAAGTATGCATCTAACTCTAATATATGCTAGTCTCTAGTGGTGGACATGCATTAAGGTAGAACATCTTACTCCTCTAAGCAGTCTCAGTCACTCTCCCTCATGGCTCTTAAGCACGTCTTTTGGGTTCTCCGCGGTAGTTGGGTCAAGGCATCCATCTCATACTATCACCATGGCTGGGTTTTAGGTCACCACTCTCTCACTCCACCATTGGTATGAGTAGTGGCACGTGTCAAGGTTATTCCTAGCCCAATGCACGTCATCTATTGAGTCATATAAAACTTAAGGTCAGATACTTTCCTTACTTGCCTCTCACAATCAGTTTCTGTACCTTTCCCCCTAAAGTCATCGTATCCTATAGCTCCAACCAAATCAGACTATGGATTGTTAACCCTATTGGTCATCCACATATAATAAATGGGAAGCTCTCATATCCTCTCATGGGTTGTCTACCGGTCTTGAGCACCTATGAGCCTAGACTTATTATAATGCAACCTTACTAATAAATGACCCCCTACAATGTGATTATGTCCTCTCATGGATTGGATATCGATTTTGAGCACCCATAGTCCCCATTGCTGCCATGGGTTACTTGGCCTCAATACCCATGCTGATAGGGTGAGATATGACAGGCTTTCTAACCAAACACTTCTAGACCAATCTTAGGTATGACATCCAGTAATCATGGAAAGTGCCAATGGGCATCATAGGAAAGCATCCCATACCACCTCAATTGACATCCCTAGACAGAGATACCAATTGGCATTTCCCATTCCACAATCACAACTTCAGCAATCACATTACAATATAATTCCAAATATAACATTATATCATAATCCATTCCCATTCCAAACATTCACATTCTTAACAAGTATGCATATCATCATTACTATAACCTTATGAAATTACAGAGGCATATCTATCATGAATAATTCCTAAAACAGTAATGTAGATCATGCATTCGAGTTCTATTACAAAATATGAAAGTAACTTATGCTATTTGTAAGTGAACGTCATCACCTTGTTGTCGACTTGTAACCTTCAAATAGTAGACCAAAAGGTAGGTTCAAACTTCACAAATAAACCTAATAATTAGATGATTTAATGTTAGGAACAAAATCTAAAGTTTTGAAAATGAAAAGAGGGCAAAATAGGGCATTTTTCTGTTACTGTACCCTTTGGTCGCTTGGCCTGGTTGCCCGGGCTGCCAAGCCAATCGACCAAGGCTATGTGTACGAACAAACCTAAAATTGGTTGAAAACTCATCGTTTGGGTTCCAAAACACTCTGAAATATTTAGAAAACTTTAAAATAATAGTGGGATACTATCTAATATGATTTAGGCATCAATCATGATCAAAGGAGTGAAAACCTAATGCGTCCTATATTAGGTTTCATTCGAAATCAAACCGCAGATTCACGGATAGACTAGAGTGAATGGGGATTCACTTTAGGACTAAGATAAAAGTGAATGAGGTCTAAAAACAACTTAGAATGTCATCTAGCATTGATTGGAAATCAAACTAATCAAAGAAAATACAATCATATAGATTCATGCTTAGGCATTTACCAAGAGACCTTCTTCAAAGTCTCTAGATTAGGTAGAAACAAAAGAGAAAGTAGAACTAGAAGGAAGAGAGTAATCGCTAACCTTGAAGAAGAAGAATCGTTGATCGAAAAACTTCATGAATACTTGAAAATCTTCCTTGACCTTGGAGAGAGAGTTCTAGAATGCCTCTGACATTCTCTAAAAGCCTTATGACACAATGACATGAATTAGAACGAAATTTGATTAAATAGGGCTTTAGAAACCTAATTTCCAAAAAGTGACAATTCTGCCCCGGTATTGGTTGGTCGCCTGAGTTGGTTGCTTGGGGTGACCAAGGCAGGCTGCTAACCTGTACTTCTTTGGTTAAAATTGTATTTTGGTCCTCCGAAAGCTCTATCTTTCTACTTTTCCAAGTTATAGAAATGTCTTACATGGTTTTTTGGGACCTTCCATTTGTGTCATTACTGTACTCTTGGTCCATCTACCAAGTCTGTCATCATTCAAGCTAAATATTCTTTTGAAATCCGACAAAGTTTATCTTAGCATCATGTCCATCTACTTCTATTGGTTCCAAGTAAGATTCAATGGGCCCAATTTGAATGGCCCACAATTGTCTTCTTCCTACACTTCGGGTTTTTGAACCTACAATATAGATTTTCGGGTTAAGGTTGTGAAGAATTTCACACTTTGTGTCTTCCAACACCTTTGAGAGTTGATTGTCTGATGAGCATATTTATGTGTGAAATCTTAGGGCATAAAGCATTGCATTTTACACACTTAGAGTGGAGCTACCTTGGGTTTTATTTTGTTTTTGCAAATTTATGAATTTTTTGGACTTGAGCGAATATTTGGAGTTTTGGGTATGAAACATGCAATTTCACACATCAAGAGGTCTGTTCAAATTCTCAAATGTGAAAATGGGCCTGATTTGGAGTATGATGGGCTAGAGATGCAATTATGAGCCAACTCCAAAATATTTAAAAAAATAAATGAGCCAATTTTGATATACGGTTGAGATTAGATTAGGATTTTTATTTTATTTTTCTTTATTGTAATTGAAAAATATATGGGGCCCACAAGAGTCAAATATTAGGATTTTCTAATTTTTTTGTAAGATTTTCTAGAAGATTTTATCTTATTGGATTTTATTTATTTCTCTAATTAGTTTTCTCTCTCTCGCTCTCGCTCTCCACTTTCTATTCCTTACACTATTTAAGTTTATTTTTCCCCTTAATTAACCCTATATATATATATATATATATATATATATATATATATATTCTTCTTTCCTTCTCTCCACTTTCCCTCTTCATTTGTACTAGTATATTTATTTTATTTTTTTCTTCTCCACTCTTTGTCTCTCTCTCTCTCTCTCTCTTTGTCTCTCTCTCTCTTTATGCTTAGAATTTGTAAAGAATTTAGGTCCTCTCTTTATTTTTTTATTTCACTATTCTCTATCTATTTATTATTATTTTATTTTATTTATTTCCTTATTCGTAAATCATTCTACATTTCTTATAAATATTACCTCCCCTCTTAGATCTTGGACACTTTTTTTTCTCTTTAGTTTATTTAAGTATTGCACCTTCTATTCTCTTTAGCTTGCTCTAGGTTTTCTCTAGTTCTTTGATTACTTTGTGAGCTCTAGTTTCTACATTGAATGCTTAGGTTTTAATTTTCTATGTAATACAAGGAATATTGAAGTTGTGTAATTTATTTTATGCGAGTGTATTTCCTTTCTTTTTATCAATGCAACTTCAATTTCAAGTTCAAGTTTGAGGATTCATTTTTCTCTGGGTTTAGCAATTACAGATCTAGATTATTCTAGATCTGATTGTTAGGGTTGGTTGAGATTCAAATCGTTCATTCAAGCTTTTGGAGATTCAAATCGTTCGTTCAAGCTTTTGGAGATTCAAAGATGCAAGTAACCTTCGCCAATAATCTTCTCTCCCCCCCCCCCGTTCCCGCTTCTGTCTACCCCTCCATATTCTTAACTTAGGATTTATTTTCAACACTTATTTATTGTTTTCCTTTCCCCTGAGTCCTTGATCAAAGATGCCTATAGTCATGCCTCTCTTTGGTTAAGGTTTCTCTTTTCTTTTTATTACTTTGTTATTTACTTTATGCTTTTTTTTTCCTACATTTTTTTATGCTTTTTATTTTTTTAATTTTTTTTATATTTATTAGATGATGAATGGTTAGATTTTGTTTACTTTATTTTTCATCTCAATTCGATTGCATTAGATGTATGGATTAGGACCACTCGTTTAGTTTAATTAATTAGTTAACAGATTTGAATCATTGCACTCTCGCATTACCATTAAGAGGTTAAATTCTAAATGGCATATCTCCCTGAGATCGACCCGTTAGCTACACAGTACTGTGCACTTGTAGTTATTTTTATTTTGCAAAAATTGTGCAAATCATGCATTCAAAACCATTTTGAACCTCTTTGAGACGTTCGCAGGTAGACACGGAGAGCCAAATTTGGGGCTTTTCACTTGAGACCTATTTGGGATGTTTGGATGGTACTTTGGGGACCCTAATATTGTGAATTTGAAGACCCCAAAGTCCCATTTCGAACGTGCAATGATTTTGAAATGGGGGGTTTTGCTCATGATCATTCTAGGGTGGGGGGGTTGACTAACTAGTCAACTGATCTTGTATACCTGTCCAACTGGCGATATTTGGTGTGAAATCCCTCACAACCCTAACCCGAAAATTCATATAGTAGGCCCAAAAACCCGAAGTGAAGGAAGAAGACAGTCGTGGGCCATCCCAATTGAACCCATTGGATTTGACTTAGAATCAATGAAAGTAGATGGTGATGATCCTATGATGAAAACCTTGTCTGAGTTTGGAAGACGATGCAACTTGAATGATGACGGACTTGGTAGATGGACTATGAGCGTGGTAATGACACAAATGGAAGGTCCCATAAAACTAGGTAAGACCCTTTTATAACTTGGAAAAGGACCCAAGAGGAGTTTGTGGCTTCCAGAGACCAAAGTTTATTTTCTGTCAAAAAAGGTATAGGTTGGCAGCCTGCCTTGGTCGCCCCAAGTGCCCAAGTCAAGCAACCAATCATCCCTAGTACAGTTTTAGTACTTTTGGAGAATTAGGTTTCCAAAGCCCTGTATATTCAATCTTTGATCTAATTTGAGTCAGTTTGTCATTAAGCTATTGAAGAACATTAAAAGAACCCTAAAACATTCTCTCCAAGGCCAAGGAAGATCCCCAAGCATCCGTGAGACTTTTCACTAAAAGACTCTTCTTCTTCAAGGTTAGTAGACATTCTCATTCCTTCTAGATTTATTCTCTCTATTGATTATACCCATTATTGTGATTGTAAGGTAGGTCTTATGTTGCTGTAATGACCTACTCTTTCATCTTCATAGTCTTAGAGTGAATCCCCATTCACTCTATTCCTTCCGTGAACATCACGATGCGATTTCGGTAAAAGCCTAGCATGACCTTCATGATTGTATTCTCTTTTGATTGATTTGATTTCTAATCCATGCTAGATCTATTTCTAAGTCATTTTTAGACATTGATCTATTTTTTTTCTTAGTCCTAGAGTGAATCCCCATTCACTCTAGTCTATTCATGAAATCTGCGGATTGATTTCGGATGAAGCCTAGTATGTGATCCGTTAGGTTTTTATTAAGTTGACCATGATTGAGGCCTAACCATGTTAGATAGTCTCCCTATATTATTTTAGAGTGTTCCTATTAATTTGGGATTGTTTGGGACTCAAACGATGAGTTTCGAACCAAATCTAGGTTTTACCACCTGTACTGGTGTCACATCCACCCAGCCGGTACCCTATCTGGCATACCCAAGTGTGTGATCTACAGTCCACAAGATCTAGTAGTTAGTAAAATCAACCTCCCACATTCACAACAATATAATCAAGAACAAGACTAAATCAATGTTAACAATAAAATTCAAATGAATCAAAGTAAAGTAACGGAATAATCATCAGAGTGCGGAAAAGATACCAATAGATATATAAAATCAAATATAGAGTGAGGCGGAAACTCACTCCACGAGTACAGTGGAATGTAGTTCGAAAATCAAAGTGGTTACAACTGATTCTAAAGACAAGAAAGAAAGATATATTCTAACTAAACTAGAGTCTTTTCTACTTTATAAAGGATGTCTTCATAAACATAGACTTCATCGATTACGCTCAGACGCTCCCACTCCACAGTAGGGCTAATCTTGGTAACAAGAGAGACCACTCGAGGGATCCTCAAAGTAATCTTCGTAGTCGCCAACACTTTGCGTATGGTACGCTTCTTCATCTTGCGCTTCCTCATATTGCGCTTCATAGCCATCAAGACCTGTAGAATAATCTAACAAACGATATTGTACAAAAAGGAGTGAGTTTCAAAAGAAACTCAGCAAGGCAAGTTATTCCATAACAGCATAAATAACATAGTAACACAAACAAAGTATAAGATGATATGATATGAGACAAACAATGTATGTAGGAGTCTAACTCTATGTATGCTGGTCTCTATAAGCAGACATGCTTTTAAGTCATAGCACCATACTTCTTTGGGTACGTCAATCACTCCCCCTCAGCCATCTTAGCATCTTGGGTCTGCCGGTGGTAGTTGGGTCTTGCATCCTTCTTGGACATTCCTTGGTTGGGGGTTAAGTCACCTCTCTCTCACATCACCATTGGTCTAAGTATTGGCGCATGTCAGGGTTAAGCCTAGCCCAATGCAAGTCTTCTACTTAGTTACATCAACTCAGATCCAGATACGTCCATTCCTCGCCCCTGGCGATCCTTTCCGATATCCTTCACACTAGAGTCAACATAGTCCCAGACTATGGACTCATCAACCCTATAGGTCATCCACATATAGTAAACGGGAAGCTCTCATGTCTTCTCACGGGTTGGTTACCGGTCTTGAATGCCCATGAGCCAAAGTCTATTCATATGCAACTCTACCCATAAATGGCCCCCACAATGTGATTCATGTCCCCTTCACGGGTTGGTTACCGGTCTTGAGTGCCCATAAAGCCCCATTGCTACCACATGTCATTCGGTCTCAATACCCTTCCGAATTGGGTCTGATATAATAGGGGTATAACCTAGCCAAACACTGCTAGACAAGTCCTAGGTATGACAACAAATAATCCGGGAAAGCGTCAAAGGGCAACATTGGAAATATCCCATACTACTCCCAATGAGGTCCAAGGACAGAAATGTCAAAAGGACATTCCCCAATCCCAAATCATACCTAAACAATTACAATCATAATTCAGTCATATCATCCACGACAGATATCTCATCATATGAAAGAGTATAATAAGACATTAAATAAATAAGAAACATACATGAGTAAGTATTCATACATAATCAAGTATATAAAGTAAATAAGGAAATAAGATCCTAATGTACTTGCAGCATTCATATCATAATAGAAACTAACATAACAGTAGAAAATCTAAGTAGTTCCCAAATTAGAAACTAAATCTATGCAATCTATGTTAATATGGTAACAACTTCCTTACCTTAAATAGATTCGAATGTATTTCGGACGGACAAGAGGATGAATCCCAAAGTTAGCAAATAAACCCTAGAATAGCATCACACAATCATTAGGAAGTAGTCCTAAAAGAATAAGCATCAATCGAATTGAATCGGATGAAGAAATCAGATTCTGTTCTTGCGGGTTGATTGGCTGGGTTGAGTGCTCTAGTCGACCCAGGCAATCTGCCCAAGAGCAAATCCGAAAATAAAAAGAGGAATCTTGATTCGAAACCTATGCTACACAAACCGGAATGCGACGAAACTTAGAAAGAATGTCTAACACAGTAGTCTAAGACTAAAAAGCATAATTTAGACATCAAACCACCATTAAAACCATTACTTACTAATTTGGAATCATAGTTTCTATTTTGGTAAAAATCATAGTTTTCATTGGAAACATGCTATGAATGAAAGAGATGAACTAGAGATGATTAGATCTCATTCTAGTACAAGAACACAGTAGATTAGAGGTATGAATAATCATAGAGAAGCATCTATAATGCTAGAATAAATCAAAATAGGTATATTATCATAGTTTAAGAAAAAATCATAAGAATCATGTCAAGAATGAATGAGATGATCATAGCACAAGAGAATGAAAAGAGATTGTAAAGATATGACTACAAGGTTGCAGCATCTTCATCATATTCTCAGTTCAAAGATGAGAGTGATCATAGAAAGAATAAATCAATAACACAAAAGATAGAATACTAACCTTTAATTGAAGAACAAGAGAGAGAGTTTGCAAGATTGCAAGATTAGGTCTTCTTCTTCACTCTTGGAGGCTTGGAGATGGTTTCCCTTCGTTCTCTAAGTGTTATGGAGGCTAGGGATACTAAAATCACGAAGTCATGGGGTATATATAGCAAGATACTCAAAACAGAAGATTTTGTTCGAGTTCAGTATCTCTGGGTCGATTAGGCTGGGTAGCATGGCTCAGTCGACCCAAGCAGTCGACCCAGGCTGTCAACAAAGCCAAAGACAGGGATTTGAGGGTCTTCCACTACTCGGAATCAAACGAAACTTTAAACACATATTCTATAACATACCTAGCATGGAAAAATGGCTTTAAATCATATCCCACCAAGCTCTAAGGTCATCAACTAATCTTCTCTTCATCAAGGTGCAGTCTCTTCTCTATATCCAACACTGCCTTCAAGTATGGGGCATCATCTTCAATCTCCATAGGTTCAGAGTTGAACACTATATCTTCTACCAATATGGCCCATAGTTGACTTTCACTTCTACTTCGGGTCTTCGGACCTACAGACAAAAGAGTATCCGGGTTAAGGTTAGGGCAGTGTTTCACAACTTGGAAGGCTTGGTTGATTGCCTTGGTCTCTTCAAGTAGCCAGGCTAAGCAACCAAAGGTTACAGTGATAGCAAGTTGCCATGTTTTAACCCCGTTTCATCTTCAATCCTTTAGGGTTGTTCCTAATACTTATACTTATATGATTAGGGTTTCCTCAGCAACTTGAACCTATCCTTTGATCCATCCTTTGGAGATTTCGAATTGAACTTAAGGTAAGGACATTCACTTACAAATAGCATCATTTACTTTATATTTTGAGAGCATGATCTTATTTATCGTGTTTAGGACTTATGCATGATGGATATGCCTTTGTAACTTCAATATGATATTCATTATGTGATATGCATGTTTGTATGAATGTGAATATTGGAATATGAATGGATTATGATATGATATGATATGATATATGGAATCATATTGTAATGTGATTACTTGTCGTGGTTGTGAAATGGGGAATGCCTTTTTGGTATTTCTGTCATAGGACATGATCGTGTCACTAACCAATCAAAAATAAAATCCTATACTAATCTAGATAGCAGAAAGTATGGGGTCGAACTATAGGGAACTAAAAGGCTAAGTTACTAAGATTGAATTCAACAAAAGTATATTTAAATTAAATCTATTAATTAATGCAAAAACTTAAACTATGAATACGTGAAGGCCTTTGGGATTTCGAATCCCCAATGCTTTTCACTAGCCGATATAACTCTACACTTCAAAGCAAATTAAGGATGGTCTTCCTAGATATGCCCTATCTTTGCAAGACTATCGTCCTTCGCCGAAACTTGGCACGCTTAGTTTGCTGAGCTATAGAACATATTTGGCCATACTCAAACACAATCAACTAGAAGATATAGACCATTCAAATTAATGAAATAAGCATTGGTTCATCTACATCCCAAAGAAAGTAACTAACTACTCATTATCACAAAGTTTATAAGACAAATAAAGATGAAACATAGAGAGAGAGAGAGAGAGAGAGAGAGAGAGAGAGAGAGAGATGTGGTCTTCTTCTTGAGCAATGAGAGAGATGAGAGACAAGATCCGACCGGCTTCCCCTCTTCTCTGTGGCTGGCTTCTCTTTTATGTATCACACACACAATGAATTCCCTCTATTTACCCATCAATTAGACCTTCAGTCGTTCAGATTTTGGAAAAACTCAAAACTTAAAATTTGTAGATGTTTTCGATATCGTTCCATAGCATCTTAAATCATCAGAATCTGAGCTTATACAAGAGAGATATGCCCAAAATACTGAAGGTAGGTCTGTTTACACGATTTTCAGATTTATTACCAATTTTGTTCTTTAGACCTCCACCTATTTCCAATTTGGCTAAGAGATGCTCTCTTGGGCAACAAGATTGAGTCCCATGATTTAAAATCCACCAATATCTAATATATTTTCCAATTTACTCCACATTATCTCTAATAACCAAAATCACCTTATCCTGAAAAATACACAAAAATACTCAATTATCTATCTTTTAATTAAATTAAGTATGGGAAATTAAATCAAAAATAAATAATGATAAATGCATGCTTATTAGGACATCAGTGGAGGTGGTATGGGACGCTTTCCTATGATGCCCCTTAGCGCTTTCTATAATTACTAGATGGCATACCTAGGACTTGTCTAGATGTGTTTGGCTTGGAAACCCCGTCATATCTCACCCTATCGGCGAGGGTATTGAGGCCGAGTGACCAGTGGCAGCAATGGGGATTATGAGCGTTCAAGACCGATAGACAACCCATGAGAGGACATGAGAGCTTCTCGTTTATTATATGTGGATAACCAATAGGGTTACGAGTCCGTAGTCCAAGTTGGTTGGAGCCATAGGATACGATGACTCGTAGGGGGAAAGTATTGGAATGGACTGCTTGGGGCACAAAAAGGAGGTATCAACCTCGAGGTTGATATGACTCACTAGATGACTTCCATTAGGCTAGGTATAACCCTAATACGTGCTAATACTCATACCAATGGTGGAGTGAGAGAGTAGTGACCTAAACCCCAGCCATGGTGAATGTTTGAGATGGATGCCCTGGCCCAACTACCACAGAAAACCTAAGAGCCGTTTTTAAGAGCCAAGGAGAGTGATTGAGACTGTCCAAAGGAGTATGGTGTTCTATCTTAATATATGTCCACCACTAGAGACTAGCATATGTTAGAGTTAGATTCATATATCACTACAAGAAAACGGACTTACGGTGGCGTTTCGGAAACGCCGCCATAAGAAAAAAAGTGCCGCTGTAAAACTTTCTCGGCGGTTCGAAAATGCCGCAACAAACGCCACCGTATTGTTACAGCGACGTTAAATGGAAGCGCCGGTGATGGGCCCTTACGCCGGCACTTTTAACGGCGTTTCTAAAAAACGCCGTCAAAAGTACTTGTTGCGGCATTCCCATAAAACGCCATTAAATATGTTTGTACGCCGGCATATAATACTTATGACTGCGTTTTTGATAAACGCCGGTATATAATACTTATGCAGGCATTTTACAAACGCCGGGATAGGTTTTTTTTAATTAAAAAAAAATTGTTCCAAAAAGCCAAATTCAATTCCATCAATCTAAATTCAATTTACAAATGAATATCCAATTCCATCAATCCAAATTCAATTTTACAAATGAATTACACTATTTAACAGGAATGCTCTATTTTACAATTTTCATTTTTATACTTGCCCTCTAGTGAGCTTCTTCACCATAGATAATATCAACTCCATATCATCACTTCTCCAACTTACTCCAAGTGAAGGCTCTTTCTTTTCCCTCTCAACAAGACTTTGAGCACTCAAAACAAACTTGACACCTCTTCAGCTATGTTGATGATCTGACAAATTAACAAGAACACAAAACAATATTTCAGTGGTTATTCCCTTAAAACATTCCCTTCATTTATATGAACAAATTGACTACGGTACTGGACATAAAATAATCAATCCAACAGGCAGTGAAAATATCCCTTCTAACCAATATAAAATTAGCATAAACAGCAGAAGAGTGTAATACATCTTTTCCATTTGTGGATCCCTACATGGTAGACAAAAATAAAAGTTCCAGCTTGATAGGGGAAAAAAGAAATAGAAATGCATAGATAATCCTATAAGCAAGTAAAAATTATTTCACAATGGAGAAGTTTCAAGTACCTTAAGTTCAACTTTTTCATTGCGAAATGCCATTTCAGACATCAACTCATATACAACTGGATTTTGTTCTATTCCTTCCATGCACATGCCAACCCCAACCTATTTGAAGAACATGGACAATAAGATTTCAAAGTTGTCACACCCCACCCGCCGGTCTCGGTTACCTGCCCGACAACCCGTGGGAGTGATCCGCCATAGGATCAACTGTTTTAGTCTATCAACAATATTAAATACAAATAAAGATAATCAAGAGCAACAATTGTTCAATAAATGAATTAAAGGAATTACAGGAGTCCAAATCCTCCAATAACAATAATAAAGGAAAGAAATAATGAATAAACGTGACTAAGAGTTCAGCGGAATTAAACAAAAGAATTATATCAATTTCTTCCCAGTTTCCTTTTCTAAGTTTAAATAGTGTTTTTCATGAATCTCAAGGTAGGGTGTCCTCCAGTTCTTATCCATTCGCTGAGCGAACTTTCTGACCACCTTCCGTCTCTGACGCTGTGATCTTGTGCTCTTCAAAGAAGATCCAATTCCGATTGGAGGGGAATTCAGTTTTGGAGTTCCAAGGAAGGAAGGGAAGAGTGAGCAAGAAGACCTTGACCGCCTTAATGCAAGTCCACTCCCTAGTGGAGGATGTTTCATCTGGAAGCAAGGTTAAGGAAAAGAAGAGACCTGAAGATATCAGTGTAGTTTGTAACTTCGCGGATGTGTTTCCAGACGAATTATCAGGACTGCCCCCTGATAGAGAGGTTGAGTTTTCCATAGACTTAACTCCTGGAGCGTCTCCGGTGTCTAAAGCTCCTTACAGGATGGCGCCTACCGAGCTAGAGGAGTTGCAAGCTCAGTTGAATGAACTCCTGGATAGAGGTTTTGTGCAGCCAAGTGTGTCACCCTGGGGAGCTCCGGTCTTGTTCGTTAAAAAGAAAGATGGTAGTATGCGCCTATGCATTGACTACAGAGAGTTGAACAAGTTAACGATCTAGAACAGATACCCGTTGCCTCGGATTGACGACCTGTTTGACCAGTTGAAGGGTGCGTCTGTTTTCTCGAAGATTGACTTAAGATCAGGGTATCACCAGTTGAAAGTGAAGTCAAGTGATATCTTCAAGACGGCATTCCGAACAAGGTATGGACACTACGAATTCAAAGTTATGCCTTTTGGCTTAACAAATGCCCCTGCCGTGTTCATGGACCTCATGAACCGGGTATTTCAGGATGTGCTCGATAAGTTTGTGATCGTATTCATTGATGACATCTTGATTTACTCGAAGAGTGAAGAAGAGCATGCGGAACATCTGAACTTCACTTTGCAAAGGTTGAGAGAAAAGAAACTTTATGCTAAGTTTAGCAAGTGTGGCTTTTGGCTCTCAAGGGTAGTGTTTCTTGGCCATGTTGTTTCAGCCGAAGGTATTCGTGTCGACCCGGAAAAAGTGCAGACCGTTACCGATTGGGAAAGACCGAAGACCGTGGCTCGAGATAAGAAGTTTCCTTGGATTGGCAGGATACTATCGGAGATTCATCGAGAATTTTTCTAGGTTGGCTGCCCCTATGACTAAGCTAACTAGAAAGGAAGAGAAGTTCGTTTGGACCGAGTCTTGCGAGAGGAATTTTGAAGAGCTGAAGGTTAGATTGACAAGTGCCCCGGTTTTGACTATACCTGATAGTTCCGGTGGGTTGACAGTCTACACCGATGCTTCCATGATCGGATTGGGTTGTGTGTTGATGCAACACGGAAAAGTTGTGGCTTATGCTTCTCGACAATTGAAAGACTATGAGCGGAATTATCCCACTCACGACTTAGAGCTTGCCGCCGTTGTTTTTGCTTTAAAGATTTGGAGACATTACCTATACGGTGAGAAAATCGCTATCTTCACAGATCATAAGAGTTTGAAATACTTCTTCACCCAGAAAGAGCTAAATATGAGACAAAGAAGATGGCTGGAGTTGGTTTCTGACTATGATTGTGACATCCAATATCACCCAGGTAAAGCAAATGTAGTTGCAGATGCTCTTAGTAGGAAGAGTCAGAAGAAGGATTTGAATTTGTGTGCTTTGAGTCGACCTTTATTGCTGTCAATGGAAAGGTTTGGCTTAGAAGTGGTGCCTGAGGGTTCGGATTGTATTCTTTTTGCCATGACGGCAAGATCCACCCTTAGAGACCGGATCGTCGCTTTGCAAAGTTCTGACCCTGAACTGAGAGAGAAGGTTGGGAAGGTTGCCACGAATTCAGAGATGGACCCTGCTTTTAGTACATCTTTAGATGGTGCCTTATTGTTTAGAGGTAGACTCTGTGTGCCTGCTGTTGATGAAATCAAGAAGGAAATATTGAAAGAAGCACACCAATCGATCTTTACAATACACCCTGGGGGTACCAAAATGTATAAAGACTTAAGGGAACATTTTTGGTGGAATAGCTTGAAGGCGGATGTGGAAGACTTTGTTGCCAAGTGCGAGACTTGTCAGCGTGTTAAAGCAGTTCGCCAGCCTCCGTCCGGATTACTTCAGCCCCTTCCCGTTCCTAGTTGGAAGTGGGAAGATATATCCATGGACTTCGTGACTAGCTTTGTCACACCCCGCCCGCCAGGCCCGGGTTACCCGCCCGACAACCCGTGGGTGCGATCCGTCACAGGATCCATGGTTTTAGTCTATCAATAATAATAAATACAAATACAGATAATCAAGAGCAAGAAAAGTGCAATAATTAATAAACAGGTTCCAGGAGTCCAAATACTCCAATAAATATCCAAGAAATAATCAAAGGAAAGAATCAAGAATCAAATGTAATATCGAGTTCAGCGAAAGCAAAAAGAATAACTAAATAATCTTCATCTTCAGGAGGCTTCATGCTCTGCAAGTTCATGTATCACTGTCTATGCCACATCAGCTTCAAATGAGAAGGCTCTTTCATACGAATCATCTCCAACTTCCGACGTTGTGCAACCATCTGTACAGTTTATATAATACATACAATGAAAGGAATGAGTTCCAACGAACTCAGTAAGGAACAAGCAATTCTCATATATATGTCAATACAATCCACGAATGCACATATGAAATGATATGGATGATATGCGAAATATGAATGCTACTAAGATCTAACTATGCAAGTCTCTAATGGCTGACATGCTTTAAGATATACACCAGCCCTCCTTTGGGTAAGTCTCATCACTCCGATCCGGCAAGGACCGGTTACCTCTGTAGGGATCCTGGGCAAAGGGGTAAGTCCACCCCTGGCTCTCAAAACCGTGGCTGGGGGTTAAGTCAACACTCTCTCACCACGACCATTGGCAACGAGTACTGGCGCATGTCGGGGTTTCTAATCCAATGCAAGGTCATAATGGTAACATACTATATGAAGTCCAGATACTTCCCCTATGGCACCAACCAACTCGGTTCAGTATCCTTCGCAACCTAGGAGTAAGAATCCTCACGGACTGGCTACCTCTGTTGGACTCCACTCCTTAACCCTATGGTCATCCACATATTATTGGGGCGGATGCTCTCATGACTCCTCGCGACACCCGGTCCGCTCCTTGGACGTCCATGAGCCCAACCCTAACATATGCAACCCTACCATTACATGACCAACAGTGGACCACTGAGTCTCCGCACGGACTGGTTACCGCTGTTGGATGAAACATAGTCACGTCACCATTGTCACGGGTCACCCGGCTTCAATTCCCCTGCCGAAAGGGTAATAGCATGTGGGGTACCTAGCCATGCAATTCTAGACTCCCTAAGTATGTCATCAAGTAATCATGATAGTGCTGGAGACATCAGCAGGCATGTGTCCCATTCCACAGCCTTCTGATATCCCAAGCCAAGATATCCCAATGGAATACCCTTCCATCACAATCACACTACATCACTCTTTATCATATCATGAACAATTGTGCAATATCATAAAAGATGAAGTACATCAAGGAATACCACAAACAGCGAGTATACAATAAGATTTACATGCTTTATACAATTACAGCAAGATACATGATCAAAGAATAGTAAATAGAACAACAGAATCACCATGTATATGTAATTGCATATAAATAAGAATACATGTCCTTACCTGTAATTTAGTAAAACTCCTCTAACTTGAATTCCAGAAACTATTATAAGACTTCTACTTGAAATAGAGAACACCTATATAGAGGGTTACAAGAATATATAAGTCACAAAAAACCAAATTGAATCAAAACCGAAATCTATTTGGTCACTGTTTACCAGCCGGTCGCTTGTGCCGGTCGCTTAGGTTAAGCGACCGCCACTAGTGACCGCCCCAAAAACAGTGAGCTTCAATTCGAAACTCAGGCTTCTGATTACTCGATTTCAATCCGGTTTTCGAGTAATCTCATCCTAAGTCTCGAATTAAACACTCCCTAAGCCAAAAGGGTAAGAGAAAACAATCCCCTATCATCAGTGGATTATCCCTAACCCTCTCCTTTATTGGATTTTCCATCTCACGAAGCGTGGTTCTGTTTATGGTTATTCCATCTCACGCAGATAAAAAAAAGGTAAAGAATAACCAAGGGGTAATCACAGTGACGAGGAAAAAGGGTAAAATCAAACTAACGGAGATAAGAGAGTAGAGAACGAAGGGTTAGCTCAATACCTCACACCAGAAAGCCAGAGAAGAAGAGAACCGATCCTCCAAACCACCGTCGCACTCCGAGACTCTTTCGGATCTTCCCCGCAGCCGTCTTAACTCCCAAATAAGAAATAACGAATAAATTAATCGTTAATGAGACGGAGGTTGCCTTTTATAGAAGTCTCGGGGGCAAAATAGGGCAAAATCCCCGAAAACAGACCGGGCGCGTCGCTTGGGCCGGTCGCTTAGGTTAAGCGACCGCCACTAGTAACCGCCCCCATGAAATTTGCCATACAAGGGTGCTTTGCTCATGGGGTTGAAGACCAAGTACAACCAAACCCAAATGAAAACATGGGGGAGATCATAGTCCGAAAAATCAATCATAATAGGTTTGTAACAAAGAGGTTAGGGTTTAATCATAACATATGGCTCATGAAAAGGTTATGATCACGGAAAGAGAGGGAATGATTGTTATCAAGAAAATAACAAGAAATCATAGGAAATCTAGTTTATGTTAACGAAACATTACCCATGAGGTTTCCCTCACATTGAAGGTTACAAGAGGTTTCCAGAAAGATCATTCAAGGGTTATGGTTAAGGTTTCAAGAATCTATTAGCTAGGGTTAAGATCATGATGATGATCATAGATCTCAAAGAATAGAATGAGATCATGGAATAGATGGTTGCAAGAATGCATCATCTTCTTCCTGATCTCAAAAAGAACAAGAACGAAGAAAGAATAATTAGGAATCCTAATTAGGTTAAACATGGATCATGAAGAAAATATAGTGATCAAGTTTAGGTTAACACAAATATCACCCAAGGGAAAGAGAAACAACGAATCAAGATTCACCCATGGGAAAGAGAAACAAAGAATGCACAATCTGAAAAAGTGTTGGGAAGTTTCCAACAAATAAAAGAACAATAGGGTTTCATATATGGTTACCTCTCATAAGAGTTGGTTACCTCTCATGAGAGTTACCCATAATTAATTCTCACAAAAACAACCCAAGATAGATAAAGGAAAATCTCATTAGTATTTCAAAATAAAGAATGGAATTAGAAAGGGTCTACTAATGAGAGAAAATAAGGTTCTCAATTAAAGTGAAGGGAAACAAATTCAAATCATACAATTAGGGATTTACTAACAAGAATCCGTGTATCCCACGAAAAGACTAAGGAGAATAAAGATTCACCCTTAGGGCAAGGAATTTACAATCAAGAAAGGTTTTGGGGAGGGTCCAATGAATTAATAGAAAATAAAAGGGTTGCCAATTGTTCCAAAGAAAAACAAGGATCAACTCATCAATCATGAGGACACAAGGGAAGGTCATGGTAATAATATGAGACCTTCCCCACAATAATAAAGATAGGTAGGAAATTAGGGAAAGTATCATTAAGAGCTTTGGTGGGATCAAATTTAAGGATCATCGCCATATGGCTTCAAGATCATAGAGTGAATTGGGGGATTCACTCTAGGGCTAAAAGAATTAAAGAAGAGGTCATTACAGTAGTGTAACACCCTTCTCATGATCAGAAAATCAGAAGTAGAGAAGAAAGAATGAATTAAAGAAGAAGCGAATTGAATACCAACATTTTAGAAGAGAAACCGATGAAGAAATCTGAAGAGATGCTTGAGGATCTTTCTTGGCTTCGAAGGAGAGGTTATAGGAATCTTCCCTCGTTCTCCAAAGACTTAGAAACAGATTGAGAGTGAAACACATGGAGTTCCCCCTTTTAAATAGCACAAAGAGTTCAAGAGTTACTAGGGTTTCACCAAACTGACCAAACTGACCCTGATGGTTGATTGGTTGCAAAAGAGGAAGTTCAAAGGTCGATCCCACGCTATCTAGAGGTTTAAAAACATGGTGGGAAAAGTTTACCACGAAATTAAAAGAAATAAAGCTTTTGAAAACCTTCAAAACAGATATTTACCAAAATGCCACTGCCTGGACAACTTATTCAAAAATAGGGATTTAATGGGCTAAACTTCAATATTTTTGGATGGGCTTCTTTCAATACATCGTACTACTTACCTAGTATGGAAGGATGTCTTCAAACCAGGTCCAACTAAGCTTTAGGTCCACCAACCAAGTTCTTCTTCACAAATAAATAGTTCAACACCAAATCAAGTAAGGTTTCCATAAGGAAACACCATCATCAATATCCATGGGTTTTGGGTCAAACACCATATCTTCTACTGAGATGGCCCACAAAGACATCTTCCTAAGATTTTCAAAGATAGTAAAACTGAAATCACGGTCAAACTTCAAAGTCAACGTTAAACAAAACCCGACTTCAAAAACAACCCCAAACCCCCCCCCAGGCGGGGGCGGGCGGGCCCCCCCCCCCCCCCCCCAAAGAAAAAAAACGCACGGGGGGGTGGTTGGGGAGAGAGGGACCAACCCCCCCCCCCCCACACCCAACAACCCCCCCCCCCCCCCCCACAACCACCCCACCCCCACGCCCACCACGGGGCCCCCCCACACCAGGGGCCGATGAGTTTGTGCCGCCGTACCTTTCACCCAAGGTTTTGAATGGATTGCAGAAAGCCCAGGAACCCAATTAAACCGAGTACAGCTCATCATCCCCTCGATGGACAATCCGAGCGGACGATTCAAATTTTAGAAGATATGCTTAGATCTTGTGTGGTAGACATGGGTGGAAATTGGGATGATCACTTAGCTTTAGTGGAGTTTGCCTTAACAACAGTTATCAATCAACAATAGGCATGGCTCCTTTTAAAGCTTTGTACGGTAACACTTGTAGAACGCCTCTTATTGGACTGAGACAGGTAAAGAAAAGTCTTAGGCCCGGAAATGATTGAAGCTACAAGTGCTATGGTCGACATGATTAGAGAGAGGATTAAGTCTCCGTCAAGACAAATCCTATGCCGACAAGAGAAGGACCGATCTGGAGTTTCCTATTGGAGAGAAAGTTTTCCTTAAGGTATCACCTATGAAAGGTGTGATGAGATTCAATGTGAGAGGAAGCTTAGCCCCGCTTCATCGGACCTTTTGAAATCTTGGAAGGGTTGGACCTGTTGCTTATCGCTTGGCCTTGCCTCCATCTCTGGCTGGAGTTCACAATGTGTTCCACGTTTCGATGCTTCGGAAGTACATAGAGAACCCGGAACACATACTACAGCAAGCACCCGAAGGACTTAGTGCTGATCTTTCTTACGATGAAGGACCAACTGAAATCCTAGATAAAAAGGACAAGCAGCTGCGGAATCGCACCATTCCTTTGGTGAAGATTCGGTGGAAGAACCATACCCCGGAAGAGGCTTCATGGGAAGGAAGAAGAAATGAAGGAGAAATTTCCTCATCTTTTTGGTAGCACAGTCGCTTTCAATTTCGAGGACGAATTCTTTAAGGGGGAAGAATGTAAAATCCAGCTTTTACCTAACCTTGACCCGACCCGGTCATTGTTATGTTTGTAGGTCCAAAGACCCGAAGTGGTGGTAGGAGGGACTTATGGGCCCTACTGGTTGATGACGTAATGTCGGGATTCCAGTTTATGGACATTGATGATGCTGCTCCTTCCTTGAGCACATTACTAGTGTTAAGTTAGAATCTGCGCACTGATGAAGAGCGAGACAGTTGAAATAGCAAACGGACTCCTGTGCATAATCCGAAGGTACTCCCTGAAACTAGACCTCTTGAGTGAACTGTAGGAGAAAACCCCATGCAATTTGACCTTGTATAGACCTCCAAGTCCGCACCTAAAGTTGCTGTACTATTCTGTAAAATTCTGCAGAGTTGGTTTTGGTCGATACCATCGACCAAATGTATCGACCAACAAGTCTGCTGAGCCCAGATTTAAAGATTCTTAGAATATTCTTTTCTATTTATTTATTCCTCGAGACTAGAGCCCTATCCTCGCGTCTTTAACATCTGGGAACGTGAGAGAGCCTCCCAAGAACTCCTCCTTGGTAGTGGTGAAGCATCTTCTTCATCAATCATTGCCAACCACTTATTCCTACCTTCTTGTTCCACTTTAAAGGTATGACTCTCTCTCCTAATCACTTTCTCACTCATCTTTTCTCTATTTTACTGTTGGGACCATGGTCAAGGTGCTGCAACCTTGCATACACCTTGCCATGAACCTTCTAAACCCCATACAATGATGTTTTCACCGATATGACTATGATTGATTCACCTCATGATCATTGACTACACATTTCCATGATTTATTGCTTACCAACTTGCTTTATTTACCAAAACTGAGATGAAGCTCGTGATTTACTTAATCTATACCTTGCATATGTGCTCCATGTTACTTCTAAACGATTCCCTACCTAATCCCCCATGTTTTCCCCTAATTTGCATTGAGTTATAGCCAATGCTATGATCTACAACTCTTAACCTTAATATGTCAATTTGGGGATTTCCAAATGGACCATTGGATTATGAAAGTTTCTTGATAATTAGTGTCCCCATGTTGTGCCTAGACTATCCTCCAAGTTTCATGTCAATCCGAGACCAGGAAGACCAAATCTGGGCAAGAATCCGAAAAGCCAGCTTGCTGTCCTGGAATTGAATTGGTCGATACTATTGGTCGATACTATCGACCAAATGTATCGACCAATAGAGTTGTCACAACAACTTTTGCCCGCTTCGATTCGTTTGATCTCCGATTTTTCTGATTTCTTCTCTAACCTTTCATATATGCTTGTTTAGGACTTTAAGACTATTTGGGCCACTGCTTGTGATCTTGGACCATTCTCTTCTCCGATTCAAGGTAAGGATAGTTATCAATGTAATTACCTAGGATATGGAAATCTTGACTTGGTATTCCTATCCTAGTAAATATAGTTTCTATTTCATATCCTTATCATGTTAGACTTGCTACATATGTCTTTTAACAGTAGCTTTGTTTTTACATTATATTACTTCAATGTTGTATCATGTTTATCAATTTCAATATATGATGACTTATGTCAATGTCATGAATCGAATGATTATTATGACGTTGTATCTTGTGAATTGATATGATGAACTTGGGCATGTGATTGCTTAAGTATAACTTGGGATTGAGGGGTACCCTACTGGTGCTTCTGTCCTTGGACATCGGAGGGAATAGTATGGGATGTTCTCCGAAGGTGTCCATTGACGCTTTCCCGGGTTATTGAATGACATGCATAGGATTTGTCTAGATGTATGGCTAGGATGTCCCTATCATATCAGACCCGATTCAGAAGGGCATTGAGACCGAACAACCCGTGGTAGTAGTGTGGATTTGTGGGCGCTCAAGACCGGTATCCACTCCGTGAGAGGACATAAATTGCATTACGGTTACCCGAAAGGGGCCATTTATTGGTAGGGTTACAAATGGCTAGACTTGGGCTCACGGGCACTCAAGACCGGTGAAATGATCCGTGAGAGGGACGTGAGAGCTTCCCGTTTACCATTTGTGGATGACCAATAGGGTTGATGAGTCCGGTGAGTAATATCCGTGACTCTAGTGTGAAGGATACCGGAAAGGATCCCGAGAGGGGAGGAATGGAAGTATCTGGAACTGGCATGATATGATTAAGTAGATGACTTGCATTGGGCTAGGCTATACCCTGACATGCGCCAATACTTAGACCAAACGGTGATGTGAGAGAGCGGTGACCGAAACCCCCAACCATGGATTTGTCCGAGAGGGATGCAGGACCCAATTCACCCCGGTGATGAGTGGCCGAGACTACCTAAAGAAGTATGGTGCTATGACTTAAAGCATGTCTACCATAGATGACCAGCATACTTAGAATAAAGTCATATTGCATTATATGCCTCATATCATCTGCATCATTTTATGATTATCTTGTGGTTTATGTGTGGTGGGATAACTTCCTTGCTGAGTTCTTTTGAACTCATTCCTTTTCTATTGCAATATTTTGTTAGGCTATCTACAGGTGATTACTCTGATGGTACCCTCCCTGAGACGGACCCGGATACCTCATACTACTATCCGGAGGCTAGCTACATCGAAGACTTCGGTGACCATACCGAAGAAGATCACCCGGCGTACCAGGGTTAGCCCTGGAGTTGTATGGGAGCAGTCATGTTGGATCTCCATGGTCCTCACTTTTGAGGAGGACATATCCATTGTGGAGGAGACTTATGAGTAGTTGCTACTTCTTTTTGTGACAGTTAAACTTAGAAGAATTGTAATAACTTTAATTTATCTTCATAACTTGAGACTTGTACTTAACTAAATTTTGACCTCACTTCCGTTTGGTGAAGGAGTGGATTCCGCCCACGCCTTCTTAAGTTATCTTGATTTGATATTTATTTCCGCACTCTGATTATGTCTGACACCTTATTTTTGAATTCCATGATCATTCATTGTTAGGTTATGATTATTATCTGTTCATGATTGTATTATCGTTTATGTGAATTATGTGGTCCCTGAACTATGGATCTGCGGGGCTGTGGATCACCCCCCCGGGTGCCCGGGAAGGGGAGCGGCTTGGGTGGATGTGACAATGCAGGTCTCTAATAGTTGACATGCTTTAAGATATACACCAGCCCTCCTCTGGGTAAGTCTCATCACTCTGATCAGGCAAAGATTGGCTACCTTTGTAGGGATTCCTGGGAAAAGGGGAAAGTCCACACCTGGCTCTCATTTCCATGGCTGAGGTTAAGTCAACACTCTCTCACCATGACCATTGGTAATGAGTACTGGCACATGAAGTCCAATGCAAGGTCATATAGGTTACATGTCTACATGAAGTCCAGATACATCCCCTATGGCACCAACCAACTCGGTTCAGTATCCTTCGCAACCTAGGAGAGAGAATCCTCACGGACTGGCTACCGCTGTTGGACTCCACTCCTTAACCCTATGGTCATCCACATATTATTGGGGCAAATGCTCTCATGATTCCTCACGACACCCGGTTCGATCCTTGGACATCCATGAGCTCAACCCTAACATATGCAACCCTACCATTTACATGACTAACAATGGACCAACGTCACATCACTGTCATCACGGGTCACTCGGTTTCAATCCCCCTACCGAAAGGGTAGTAGCATGTGGGGTACCTAGCCATGCAATTCTAGACTCTACCTAATAATGTCATCAAATAGTAATGATAGTGCTGGAGACATCAGCAGGCATGTGTCCCATTCCACAACCTTCTAATATCCCTAGCTAAGACATCCCAAAATAGATACCTCTTACATTAGAACCATATACCAACTATCATCAATACATAACATTCATAATCAACACAGTATGTATGTAAACAAGACAAACAGCAGTAAAATAACAAGATTTATATTTAAGACATGAATACAATAGCATATATAAAGAAATACAATTTGTAATAGACACTAGATTAGCATATTTCAAGTCTATTCAAAAGATAGGATAAATTGTCCTTACTTGCATATAAGTAAACTGTCCGTAAAAAGGGATCCGTTAACTATTACAAGTCTTTCTTTTCAAACAGTGTATACCTAAACACAGTGTTACAATATTATATAAGTTAATTGAATGAAGATGGATCAAAACCAAAAGTCATTTGGTCACTGTTTACCAGCCGGTCACTCGGACCGGTTGCTTAAGTTGAGCGACCGCCACTAGTGACCGCCCCAAAAACAGAGAGTTTCAATCCAAAACTCAGGCTTCTGATCACTCGTTTTCAATCCGAATTTCGAGTAATCATGACCTAAGTCTCAAATCTAATACTCCCAAAGCCAAAGGGTGAAGGAAATCCTAGCAATTACCATCATTGGGTTACCCAAAACTCTCCCCTTGACTGGATTATCCTTCTCACAAAAACAGGGTTTCGTTTACGGATAATTCATCTCAAGTAGATTGGAAAGAAAGTCACAATGATTAAAGAGGGTAACCACCATGACGAGGGGATGGGTTAACACTAAATTAACAGACAAAGAGAGTAAAGGAAAAAGGGTAACTTCATTACCTCACGACAGAAAGCCAGAAAAAGGGAAGGACTGATCTCCAAGTCACTGCCACCACTTCAGATCCACTTTCGGAACTTCCCCGCAGCCGTCTAACCTCCAAATTTAGCAACCACAAATAAAATATTCGTTACTTAGACGAGGGTTACCTTTTATAGAAGTCAGGGGGGAAAATAGGCAAAATCCCCCAAAAAAGACCGGGCGGTCGCTCCAGGCGGTCGTTTGGTTTGATCGACCACCACTAGCAACCGCCCCCATGTAAATTGCCATACAAGGGTGCTTTTGCTAGGGGGTTGATATCCAAGGCCAACCTAGCCCTAAAGAAGAGATGGGGGAGATCTTACCTTCACTCCGGACATCTCCGAACAACACTTGACTTCCAGAATTCCAAATACCAAGCAAGGCAGGCTCTTCAGACAAAGGATCCAGATCCATGGGTTCACGGTATGGATCATGGACTTCTATCTGGACACTCCACAAATTTACCCGACTAGACCTTCGGGTTCTCGGACCTGAAATACGAATCTCGGGTTAGAATACGGGGGTTGTTACCAAAGTAGTTGAAACTATTGGATGAAATTGGGGAAGAAATCAACAAGCATTAAGAAAAGGATACATGTTGTTTACATACTGAAAGAAAGAAGCTCTTCCAAACTTAATTAGATGTGACGCTTTGGTCATAGTTTACCGTATGCTATAGATGAATAATAAAGTAAAAAAGAATCAAAACCATAGGTATGAAAAACACCACAAGGGAGAGACCAAATCCAAACAGATGTCTGCTGTATGAAACTCAGAAAAAAAAAAAAAAAAAAAAAAAAAAAAAAGAGGCAAAGCAGTCACAAGGGTGCCCACCACTGCAAGTCTTCTTCTTTCTTCCTTTTTTTTTTTTTTTTTTTTTTTGGGGGGGGGGGCGGTGGAGGTGGGAGGGGTTGTGCAGATGTATGCAGCCATGCATAACCCTGCTTCTTGGGAAAGTTCTTCCCAAATTTCGAAACTAGATCCATAGTGCAACAGTATACTTTGTATGGTTAGTACAACAGAAACTTATGTATGCTAATGGTGAAACATGAAGGAGAAATAAACAATTTCCAAACAAATCTAAATGATTGATGTTTTGAAGTCTGTTTGGGACTTTATGCATGTCACATCCACCCAGCCGGTACCCTATCTGGCATACCTGGGAATGTGATCCACAGTCCAAGGATCAAGAATCGAGGGACCATGCCTCCCACATACGGGATAACACAATGATGAACAATAATAATCAAGGTAAAAGCAACTAATAATAGATATCATGAATAAGATAAGATTCAATAAATCAGAGTGCGGAAAATGGATAATGTCAATATGTAAGTGTGATCATAAATATGAGAGAATAAGTGAAAATCATTCTCTCGAAGCAGCGGAAAAGAAGTATAATCAAGTTAGTTACAATCCCATGTTTCAAAGGATAATTTAAAGGAAGTTAATTACATAACCAATTGTTCCATAATAAACCAGGGAAATGGGGCACTAGACTAGGGTTTCTTCTATCCTAATGATCGTCTCCTCATAGGTGTGGATGAAGAAAGCCCAGCTCTGCCGCTCCCTGCACTATCGTGGGGCTAACCCTGGTACGAAGTGTAATCCTCTTCGGCACCAAAACTCTGATCTTCACTGAAGCTACCACTTGGAGGGTAGTATGCGGGATCAAAGTCCAGAATTTAGGCTAAATACGGCCATAAATTAGACCATTAGCTAAATACCGTCATTATCATCAAACAACGAATGTAACAAATATATAAATCTACATTATTTACCTTAATCATTAACACAAGATAAAAAACGAAAGAACCATCTTATCAATGAATAAATTTCATAATGAAGTCAAAGACATCTAAAATAAAAACAAACAATAACTTCCATTAAATGAAAGTATCAAAAGATTATAAGACACTTATATTGGAAACATGATTCTTAAAAACTCCCACTTAAAAAATGGAAGACATCTTGATGGTACTATAAATGACATATATAAAATATCAAAACATCAATCTTAGACATGCATTTATTAATAATGACAGAAAATATACACTGTCAAAGAAGGAAAATTACTATCATGCTAATAAGAGTTGCCGACTATTATTACATTTCAACATTTGGGTTGAGATTGATTAATCCCTTTACAATTTACAATTGTCACGGGATATATGACTTTGAAGGTGCCATCATCTTTGGGTTAATGGTACTTCTAAGTCATCATATTCCTTTAAAACCTGTGCATTATCAAACTTTGATAATGACACTTTGGGTGAATACCATCAATCTTTTGTAATAATTATATATCTTGGATTACAAAATATCAAGATAGAAATTATATTTTACCACTTTGGTGGGTTCCATACAATTTTATCATAATATTATGTAGCCCTCTTTGTAGTGGGATTCTTTCATATGACAAAACAACTATGCACATATAATTATTAATCCTATTTATTTTTCTATGGTCCCTGCAATGTCCCAAGTAGAGAATAAATTTCTTCTTTCTTCCTAGTCTAGCATACATGTAGATTAAATAATCAATCACCAGTAGAAGGATCCCATATGCAAAGATCAAGTAATTTACAAGATGATAAAAATAATAAATGACTTTGAACTGTGCAACAAGGGAATATACAAATGTAATTGGCAAACCTCAAGATAGCTCACATATCCATTAGCCGCTCTTAGAACCACTTCATATCTGGACTTTTAAAAATTGAGTTGTGAAACACCAAGTGAATTTTCATGGCCAGTCATGATAAGCATCAGCCACAAATAAAGATAAGGTGAAAGAAATATTCAGTGCAGTGCAGACACACAAGTAGAAAGAGGGAAGCGATGCAAATACCTAACACCACTATATAAATGGAGTTTGACCCATTGTCCTGTGAGTCACCCAGTTAAATTTTATAGCCAATAAGTTGCAAAAAGACAATTCATAGCTAGAGTCGGAAAATCAGGGATATAAGTTTCACGATCAGACCGGCAGATTGGCTTAATTTTGACCAAGATCAATTAGCTGATCCAGTTCATATCCGTCACCGCCAGTCCTTAAAAATCTTTAGTGTGTTTATTTAGTAGAACATTCAAACATTGACAGGTCTGATGTTTATTCCCAGATAGTGATTCTTTCAAACGATTCTTCCCAAAAATAACAGATGTCAATGGAGATAACGTGCAAATAAATAAAAATAAAAAACCCTAAGAGAATAGGAGGTAAAAAAACAAACAATGAAACCTGAATTAAACTCTTAAGGAACCATCCCTTTTCCTTTTCAGAGTTAAACAAGTAACTTTTTTTTATTTGAGTGAGTGGTATTGTTGCTCCCAACAACCAAGAAAACATGCTGTAAAATCCTTGCTTTTACCTAACCTTGACCCGACCCGGACATTGTTGTGTTTGTAGGTCTGAAGACCCAAAGTGGTGGTAGAAGGGACTTATGGACCCTGCTAGTTGATGACGTGGTGTTGGAACTCCAGTATATGGACATTGATGATGCTGCTCCTTCCTTGAGCACATTATCAGTGTTAAGTTAGAATCTGTGCACTGATGAAGAGTGAGATAGTTGAGATATCAAACGGACTCCTGTGCTTAATCCGAAGGTATTCCCTAAAACTAGACCTCTTGAATGAACTGTAGGAGAAAACCCCATGCAATTTGACCTTGTATAGCCCTCCAAGTCCACACCTAAAGTTGCTGAACTATTCTGTAAAATTCTGCAGAAACATGTATTGGTCGATACAATCGACCAAATGTATCGATCAACAGGTTTGCTGAACCCAGGTTTAAAGATTCTCTAGAATATTCTTTTCTATTTATTTATTCCTCGAGACTGGAGCCCTATTCCAACGTTTTCAACATCTGAGAACGTGGGAGAACCTCTCAAGAACTTCTCCTTGGTAATGGTGAAGCATCTTCTCCATTAATCATTGCCAACCACTCATTTCCACTTTCTTATTCCACTCTCAAGGTATGACTCTCTCTCCTAATCACTTTCTCACTCATCTTTTCTCTATTTTACTGTTGGGACCATGGCCAAGGTGCTGCAACCTTGCAAACACCTTGCCGTGAGCCTTCTATACCTCATACATTGATGTTTTCACCGATATGACTATGATTTATTCACCTCATGATCATTCACTACACATTTCCATGATTTATTGCTCACCAACTTGCTTTATTTACCAAAACTGAGATGAAGCCTATGATTAACCTAATCTACACCTTGCATATGAGTTCAATGTTGCTTCTAAGTGATTCCCTACCTAATCCCCTATGTTTTCCCCCAATTTGCATTAAGATATAGCCAATGCCATGTTTAACAACTCTTGACCTTGATAAATCAATTTGGGGATTTCTAAATGGACCATTGGATTATGTTAAATTCTTGATAATTAGTGTCACTATGTTGTGCTTAGACTATTCCCCAAGTTTCGTATTGATTCGAGACCCGGAAGACCAAATATGGGCCAAAACCCAAAAAGCCAGCTTGCTGTCCGAAATCCTTTTTGTCGATACTATCGACCAAATGTATCGACCAACAGAGTTGCTGTCAGCAACTTTTGCCTAGTTTTGATTTGTTCGATCTCCGATTATTTTGATTTCTTCTCTAACCTTTCATATATGCTTGTTTAGGGTTTTAAGACTATTTGGGCCACTTTCTTGTGATCTTGGACCATTCTCTTCTCCAATTCAAGGTAAAGATAGTTATCGATATAATTGCATAGGACATGAGATTTTGACTTGGTGTTCCTAACTTAATGAACATAGTTTCTATTTCATATTCTTATCATGTTAGACTTGCTACATATGTCTTTCAACAGCAGCTTTGTGTTTACATTATTTTATTTCAATGTCTTATCATGTTTATCAATTTCAATATATGATGAATTATGTCAATGCCATGAATCGAATGTTTATTACGATGATGTATCTTGTGAATTGATATGATGAACTTGGACATGTGATTGCTTAAGTATAACTTGGGATTGAGGAGTAACCTACTGGTGCTTCTGTCCTTGGACATCGGAGGGAATAGTATGGGATGTTCTCCGAAGGTGTCCATCGACACTTTCCCGGGTTATTGGATGACATACATAGGACTTGTCTAGTGGCGTTTGGCTAGGATGTCCCTATCATATCAGACCCAAATCGGAAGGGCATTGAGACCGAACAACCCGTGGTAGTAGTGTGGATTTGTGGACGCTCAAGACCGGTAACCACCCCGTGAGAGGACATAAATTGCATTGCGGTTACCCGAAAGGGGCCATTTATTGGTAGGGTTGCAAATGGCTAGACTTAGGCTCACGGGCACTCAAGACCGGTGAAATGATCCGTGAGAGGGATGTGAGAGCTTCGTCTACCATTTGTGGATGACCAATAGGGTTGATGAGTCCGGTGAGTAATATCCTCGACTCTAGTGTGAAGGATACTGGAAAGGATCCCGAGAGGGGAGGAATGGACGTATCTGGAACTGACATGATATGATTAAGTAGATGACTTGCATTGGGCTAGGCTTTACCTTGACATGTGCCAATACTTGTACCAAATGGTGATGTGAGAGAGTGGTGACCGAAACCCCCAACCACGGATTTGTCCGAGAGGGATGCAGGACCCAATTTTCCCCCCCAGTGATGAGTGACTGAGACTACCTAAACAAGTATGGTGCTACGACTTAAAGCATGTCTACCATAGATGACCAGCATACTTAGAGTAGAATCATATTGCATTATATGTCTATATCATTCGCATCATTTTATGATTATCTTGTGGCTTATGTGATGTGGAATAACTACCTTGCTGAGTTCTTTTGAACTCATTCCTTTTCTGTTGCAATATTTTGCTAGGCTACTCTACAGGTGATTACTCTGATGGTACGTTCCCTGAGGCGGACCCAGATGCCTCATACTACTATCCGGAGGCTAGCTACAATGAAGACTTCGGTGACGGTACCAAAGCAGATCCTCTGGCGTATTAGGGTTAGCCCTGGGGTAGTATGGGAATAGCAATGTTGGATCTCCATGGTCTTCACTTTTGAAGAAGATTTATTTATTGTGGAGGAGACTTATGCGTAGTTGCCCACCCCCCTATTTTGTGACAGTTAAACTTAGAGGAATTGTAATAACCTTAAATTAAATTTCATAACTTGAGACTTGTACTTATTTAATTTTGACCTCACTTCCGCTTATTTGAAGGAGTGGATTCCGCCCACTGCCTTCTTAATTTACCTGATAAGATATTTACTGCAGCACTCTGGTTATCTTCGGTATCTCTTTTCTGAATTCTATTATTATCAATTGTTAGTTAATATTGATTGTTCATAATTGTGTTATCGTTGATGTGGATGATGTGGTCCCTGAACTATGGATCTTCGGGGCTGTGGATCACATTTCGGGTATGCCAGATAGGGTACCGGTTGGGTGGATGTGACACATGCAGCTCAACTTTCTAGAAGATGAAGACCTATAAAAGTATTTTATTGGCAAAACCAATGCTCATAGGAGACATCTCTCTGTAACTACAAAGCATACCAGCATACATATCCACAATATACAGAGACCAATGCTGGAGAAAATCATTCTTTTTGTTTGTTTGAAACACGTAACTCATTTTTTACCTTGACTTAGGATCTTCTTTATAATTCAAAATCTAAGACTCACAATCCCAACACCAAAATTTATGCGTATAGCATACCCAATTGCCATTCTTTCCCAACCAATGGCAATGAATCGAAATCCTAACCTTACCCATCCCCAAAAACACCCACAAGGACAGGATTCAAGATCTCATCTTTCAAATCATAAAATTATATTTTGCGAAAAATCCAATGAAAAATAATAAATAGAAAAAATTTTCATAGATTAACAAATCATACTGATATGGAGAGTTTATTATCAGACCGGGTTCATACCTGGTCCGACCCTCGACCCCGGTCGAGACGGAGAAAACCGAATCGCTCCCGAGCGAACCGGATCCAGAAGATGGCTTGCTGAAGAAGAAAGATTATTCGGCTGCAAGCGTGCCCTAATCTTACTTATGGATTAGGGTAATCACCCTGATGACAGCAGACTCAAACTGACGGCTGCGGATAATCATCATCAAAGGGATAGCTATCGCATAACCTAACGGTTATCTCAGGAGTCCTCTACTAGCCCGAACTAGTAGAAGTCTATCGCTCAACGGATCTTATTGATAAGATCCAACGACTACCCGAAGAAGGCTCGAGTGCATCCAACGAGGGAGATTCGAAGGTACACTCTATATAAACCTCACTACTATACAAGGTGAGGGACGGATCAATCGATCAAGGAGAATACTATCTGAGACTCAGGTTCAGATACATACTGATAGACCTAAACTATCAGCGTCCTGGTATCTAGATCACCTTTCCCGTTTCTTCATTCATTAGCTCTGTGCTTCTAGCAGAGCCGTTTGTGATTAAGTTCATCAACCGACTTAGCCTTCGGAGGTGGGACTCCCGACCCCGCCGGTCGGGCCACATCTGACGCTTTCATTTTGCAGGACATCACGTGGAGATCCAAGGGCTGAGCAGATTTTGGACGCATCATTTGGCGCCGTCTGTGGGAAAGACTTGAAAAAGCCATGGTGACTAGATCAGCAGCCGCTGCACAACGCAATTCCGGTGTTCGATACACCGGGGTGAATAATCCAGATATTCCCCAGGAAAGCCAAAATCCTATCGAAGTGGATAAAGGCCAGGGAGGACGTAATCTTCCTCCTGATACAATCCAAGATCAATTGGATCAGGTAAAGATTCAACTCTTGGAGGTGAGCCAAGCACTCCGCTTGCTTACCAGACGAGTGGTTTTACCACAAGAACCTGATCAACACGATTCAGGGAGACGTGCATTGCCACGTGACCAAAGAATGGCTGAAGACCGGAATGTTGATCAGAATTTCCGTGAAGGGGACCGAGGACTTCGAAGGATTGATGATCAACCAAGGCGAGGCGATCGGTTCGACAGACCGCAAGAGAGTACAACTGATTCAAATACAAGGTTGGACACTGGGGTAAGAACTCACTCACCCATCGACGTAAGAACCGTTCGTGGTGATCGAGCAGTTCGTGACGAGAGAAACGTTCGTGAAGGACGGGCTGTTCGTGATGATCGAGTAGCACGTGATGATCGTGTTAATCGAGGTTGTGATCATATTACTAAAGATCACCCGACCCAGATTGGTCAAGAATTGGCCAACATCAATGAGAAGTTAGGGCAATTGGCTAAGGGAAGAATAACTGAGGATATTTACTCAGTCATTCGGAAGACTCCTTTTGCTGAGCCAATTGCGGGATATCGTTTTCCCCATAATTTCCGTTTGCCTACCTTCTCAACATTCGATGGCTCCGGAGATCCAACAGCTCACATTGGCTATTACCAACGCGACCATGGCGCTTTCAGGTAATTCGATGAAATTTTATGCCTGGTTTTCGGTTCATCTCTAACTGGAGCGGCACAAAAGTGGTTTTCTAACCTCCCCTCGGGAAGGATCGTAAACTTTGAAGAATTGGCACGCCAATTCATAGGGCGATTCCAGAGTGGGATACAGGTCAAGAAAACGGAAGAAACCTTGTTTACTGTCAAACAGGGAAAGAACGAATCTATCAGAGAGTTTCTGAAAAGATTCAACAAAGTGACGATGGAGATAGAAAACTTGGATGAACAGGTAGCCAGAACAGCTCTATTCACAGGACTCACAAATCGGAAACTCCTGGAGTTATTACTACAGGATATACCCACGACTTATGCTGAGTTGGTACAGAGATGCAAGAAGCAGGCTGAAGTCATGGAGATTCTAGATGCGCGCCAAGGAGATAACAAAGTCTCCAATAAGGAACAAAAGGCTCCTGAGCATAAGCAGAAGCCAAAGAAGAATGTTCGTGATCGGGTTGGAAGATCCCAACCTTGGCGCCAAAGATCCCTTGGAAGAAGTGAGTACACTCCATTGAATGCTCCTCGGGCCGATATTTTGAATATCCTCAAAAGAAAAAATATTTTGAAGTGGCCGCCTAAAATTCTTTTGAAACCCGGAGAGCAGCAGGATCGGGAAAAGTATTGCCAATTCCACAAGGACTATGGTCATTACACTAATGACTGTCGTCATCTGAAGGCAGATATTGAGAGATTGATATCTCAGGGACATCTGTTCAATTTTGTTAGCAAGAGGAGGGAAGGAGCCACACGGGCCACGTGCGGCTGCCCCTAAAAGGAATCGTTCGGTTAGTTCAGAACGATCGAGGGAGGCCCCGAAGTCCAAAAAAGGCAAGGAGGTGATTGAAGCTGCTACTCAGTCACCGATCCTTACCATCTTCAGGGGTCCAGAGCCCGAATCATTCCGGAGTTTAAAAACCAAATCCAAATTTGTTGGAGCCGGGAGAGCGCAGAATAAGAAGAAGCTGAATGGTGAAGATTCTATCACCTTTAGCGAGGAAGACGAGAGAGATGTTTGTTTACCTCATGATGATGCTATAGTCATCAAGGTAGAGATTGCACGGCGGGAAGTGCATAGAGTATTGATTGATACAGGGTCTGCAGCTGACCTAATTTCTTACGAAGTGTATCAAAAATTGAAGGTGGATCAAGACTTGATGAAACCTTCATCTACACACCTATATGGCTTTGCAGGGTCATCTGCAGTAGCGGAAGGATCGGTTCAGTTGGATCTTTCCATTGGAAGTTTTCCCAAAGAAACAACTGTCCGAATCAATTTTCTGGTGGTTCGAGAACTACCAGCCTATAATATGATTCTCGGGCGACCATCTTTATCCAGGATAGGTGCTATTGTTTCGACAAAGCACCCGAAGATAAAATTCCCGATCGATATGGGAATCGGTCAAGTCTCCTCCGACCGAAGATCTCTCGGCAGTGTTATGTTGCCTATTTAAAAGACAAGGAGGGTCCGAAGAAGGTTACTGCCCTCCCCATAGAAGTTCGAGATGATCGGGAAGAGACAGAGATGCAAAGGCCCGAACCAAAGGAGAAATCGGAGCAAATCCAGCTGTGTACCGAGGATGCGAAAAAGATTACTTATGTCGGGTCCGAACAGTTGGAAGAGTTTAAAGATGAATTGAAGTTGTCACACCCCACCCACCGGATCCGGCATACCCGATGCCCGTGGGGGTGATACACCCAAGATCTAGGTTCAGGACAAACCATACAAAACATGATATAGCATAATTAAATGGACAAGAATAAATCAAGTTTATCATACTGTTATCAAACCGATAATGGTTCCCATCCATTACTTCAAAATAAAAGGTATAACATCGAGTTTTGAAAAGAAAGAGGTAGTTTTATTCGCGCGGAAATAAACTAACTTGTTCTCTAATGGAATCCCACCCAAAAGAATAGTCTTGATCGGCATGGCTCCATGTGCGCCACTTCTTCTTCGATCACTCCTTCAGAGACATTTGGTCGCATCATCCATTTGGAAGAGTCCTTATAACTGCGAGATAATCTAATAGAAAGACATATAGGATGAGTTCACACTCGGTGGGTCAACTCAACATCATATCACACATTCATTCTCAAGATTCAACACCACACATTAACTGAATATCAATAATGTAATTAATGACAATATTATGCTCCTAACTCTATCATGAAGTCTCTATGGTAGCACACATTAAGTCATACCCAGTCTTCTTTGGGCGGTCTCATCACTCTTCCTCCGGCACTCAAGCCGTCCGTTGGGTTCTCCGCGGTTGTTGTGTAGTCTTGTCAAGCCTGGTTGGGGATTAGGTCACCACTCTCTCACATCACCATTGGTATAAGATCTGGCGCGTGTCAGGATAACCTTAGGCCCAATGCAAAGTCATATGGTCTCGTACTACATATGGTCCGGATATTTCCCTCCGCCTGTGCTCGTTGGTTTAATACCTTCCTACCTATGATGGAATCCTCAATGGAGGCATCTGTTGGACCCCATTCATTAACCCGTGGTCATCCACTATAATGGCGGATGATCTCCATGTCCTCTCACGGGTCATTTCACCGGTCTTCAGCGTCCATGGCCCTTATCTATTATATGCAACCCTACCTCTCTATGATGATAGTGGGCCGCTTGACATACGGACCCACCACTAACATCACGGGTTACCGGCTTCATACCCCTGCCGAGGGTAGTAGTACTCATGAGGTCACCTAACCAAACACTTCTAGACATACCCTAAATATGTAAATTAGTAATCGGGAAAGAGCCAGGGCACCATGGAATGCGTCCCATCCGCCTCCTTTGGTATCCTATGGCGGAATGCCCAAAGGGTATTCCCCATTCCCAACTACAATGTAAGCAATCATATAATATCACTAGGGCAATGGGTGAACCCACAACCCTAGTAAAAATACAAGGTAGAAGAAATAATCATATTTCTCCTCTCATACAATCAAATTCCATTTCATAACAACAATAATTGATTTCAAAGCAAGGAGCAACATCGAAGTAATAATAAACATAAATCATAGCAATTCATATTTAACAAAAGACATAAAATAACCACAAGATAATACTAAAGCAATACAAGATATCAATAATGAAAAGTACTCGACATCATTACACATGTAATATAAAGTTAAGTATATTCCTCACCTTTTACTTTGTTCTTCTTCCAAATCCAAGAATCTACTCCCACAAATTAGTGATTAAAGATATATTAACCTATTCATGCAAAAGAAATAATTATCACAAATTAGAGCCAATTTGGGTTTCAAAGGATATCCTAAAATCTTCCCACAAAACCCAAATCAAAACTAGGCTAAAAAGGGTAGTTCTCAACCTCACTAGTGAATGGTCACTAATTTGCCACCAACTCGGTTTATAATGAAGCAAAACTTTGGGAAAATCTAATTGGAAACAAAAGGATCCTACGGTTACCTTCAATTTTATTAAATTTGACCAAAATCAAATGCCCCAAATTTGGCTCTCATAAATCACCCGTGGGTGACCTAGAGAATCAAATTCTAAAATCTTTTACAAGGGGATAAAACATTACTTCCAAACTCAAGGGAAACATTAAAATAATAAAGGAAAGCAACCAAGATACCTAACGACCTTCCCTTTCAAGATTCCTCAAAAAGAAAGGAGAGAAAATACTCACAAAATTGTGAGTAAGAGAAGCATTAAAGAAAATTAACCTTTCGTAATGATTTTGCAAGATTCGGATCACGCACCTTCGAAAGAATGGAATCGCTCCTCTCTTTCGTTTCTCCTTTTCTCCAAAGCCTCCACCTCTTTCTAGCCTCCAAAAATGCGTTTACGGATGAGATAAAACATAAATAGGGTTTAAAAATCCGAATTTCCAATTTTACCCCGAAACAGAAAATAGGGTGGGGGTTGGTTCACCCAAACGGCCGAAACTTCTGGTCCAAGGTTGGACCTCCAAACGAACTCCGATTTTGATGATCTTTGGCTCGTTGGAAAGGTCTTTCGACAATTTTCGATTTGGTATCTTATTTGCGTCAATTGGATTCTCCATCACTGATCTACAGATATTCCAAAATTACCCTTTTTACACTATCGAGACTAATCTTCTCTCTTCACTTAAACTCTAAGAGAGTTTTTGAGTCATTATAAGGGTCATTTACCAACATTTGTTTAATTTCCAATCCTTCGGGCTCGAATTGAATGGTCCACAATTATCGCCGAATCAAGGCCCAGGTTCTCGGTCTTAAAACCACGGGTTAAAGGGGTAGAATCCGGGGGATTTCGCAGAAGTTATTTCTTCAGAATAAGGATGTATTCGTATGGTCTGCTGAGGACATGCCGGGGATCGATCGGGCCATTGTAGAGCACAAACTCTGGATAGACCCTAAAGCGAAACCAGTCATACAGAAAAGAAGAAATTTTTCTATTGAAAAGTATGAAGCCGTTCGGAACGAAGTTGAAAAACTTAAGAATTCTGGTTTCATAGAACCAATCGAGTGCCCAACTTGGTTGGCCAACGTGGTGATGGTGAAAAAGGCGAATGGGAAGTGGAGGATGTGTACAGACTACACGGATCTAAACAAAGCTTGCCCAAAAGATTGCTACCCGTTGCCTCGGATTGACCTATTGATAGATGCTACTGCAGGGTATGAAACTTTAAGTTTCATGGATGCCTACTTGGGGTATAATCAGATCCTTATGAATAAGGAGGATGAGAAGTATACGGCTTTTATGACTGATCGTGAAAGCTATTATTACAAGGTCATGCCTTTTGGCCTGAAGAATGCAGGAGCAACATATCAGAGGGCCGTCAACAAGATTTTCAAAGAGCTGATAGGAAAGAACGTTGAAGCATATGTTGACGACATGGTGGTGAAAAGCTTTACAAAAGCAAATCACATTGCAGATTTGATCGAGGTTTTCTCAGATCGAGGAAACATCAAATGAAGTTGAACCTCGAAAAATGTGCCTTTGGAGTCTCCTCGGGCAAATTCTTGGGTTTCATGGTATCACGAGAGGGGAATTGAGGCAAATCCCGCCAAAATACAAGCTCGATTGATATGGAGGCTCCCAAAACCATTCGGGATGTACAATGTTTGACAGGGGAGAGTTGTTGCCTTAAATCGATTTATCTCCAAGTCCGGAGAGAAATGTTTGCCTTTCTTCAAGGCACTTAAAGACCTGAAGGGCAGAAAGGAAGCAAAGTTGACTGAAGAGTGCCGAAAAGCTTTCAAGGAATTAAAAGAAGCACTTGGACAACCACCGATCCTGTCCAGGGCCAGAGAAGGGGGAAATATTACAGCTATATCTAGCGACATCCCTTTCCGCGGTCGGTGCGGTACTTGTTCGGGAGAAAGATAAGAAACAGTGGCCGATTTACTATGTAAGCCACGTGTTGCTAGATGCGGAGACGAGATATTCGCAGATTGAGAAGCAGTGCTACGCTCTCATGATGGCCGCCAGGAAGCTAAGGCCATATTTTCGAGCTCATCCAATTGAGGTATTTACAACTTTTCCTCTTAGTAAAGTTCTTAACAAACCTGATTTGTCCGGAAGGATGGTATCCCGGTCGGTTGAGCTAAGTGAGTTCCAAGTGGGCTTTAAGCCCGGGACTGCAATCAAGGCTCGGGCATTAGCCGACTTTGTAGTAGAAACTACTTGCACCGGTGGAACCCACCATTGAGGATCCCATTATACCAACCACTTGGGAGGTATATGTCGATGGTTCGAGTAATAAAGATGGAGCAAAGGGGGAATTTTATTAAAAAGTCCAGCAGGATTTATTATTCGATATGCTTTGAGATTCGCATTTGATGCAAGTAATAACGAAGCGGAATATGAGGCCACGATAGCGGGACTTCGGTTGTCAAAGGCATTAGCTATTGCAGATGTTACTATTTATAGTGATTCTCGGCTTATAGTCAACCAAGTCTAGGGGGAGTATGGCATTAAAGAACCACGCTTGCAAAAATATCGGGAGATAGTGCAGGCATTTCAGAACCAATTCCGGAATTTGAAGATATCTCGATTTCGAGGAATGAAAATTCAATGGCGAGATGAGGTATCCCGACTAGCCAATGCCAAGGAAAAGAATCTAGACCCTTCGGTCTACATTGAAGAGGTAACTTTTCCAAGTTATCATGAGAAAGAAATTTCTTATATTGAAGCGAACGTTCTTTGGATGGATCCAATAATCGAATATCCGAGAGATGACAAGTTACCCGAGGATCCGGTAGAAGCAAGGTTGATCAAGATTCGATCAGCTAGATTTGTCATTCAGAATGGGAGACTATACAAAAGATCTTATGCTGGACCCCTTATGAGATGTATAGGCCCCTTAGGAGCAAAATCAGCTTTGGCTGAGGTTCATGAAGGAATTTGTGGCGCTCACATGGGTGGCGAGCCACTGGCCCACAAAATTCTAAGACTGGGGTTATATTGGCCTAAGATCCAAGAAGCTGCTATGGACTACGTTCGTCGATGTAGTAACTTGTCAAATTCATGCTACAGATGTCGAAGCGCCCGGCGGAAATTATGACTTCAATTCTAAATCCTATTCCCTTTGCAATGTGGGGAATTGATATCATGGGCAAATTCACCAAGGCATCGGGCGGACGGGAATATCTGATAGTAGCAATTGATTACTTCACAAAATGGGTAGAAGCCGATTGCCGGCGACAATTACTGAGAAAAAAGTGGAGAAATTTGTGCTTGAATCAATCAAATATCGCTTTGGGATTCCAAAGATAATTGTCACCGACCATGGTACTCGGTTCGATCGTCCACAATTTGAACAATTTTGTGGAACATATATGATCGAGCATCGTATGTCCTCAGTGGCATACCCCCAAAGCAATGGCCAGGTAGAGGTTACTAACCGAACGCTACTGGAAGGAATAAAGAGAAGACTCGAAGCTGACAAAGCTTCTTGGGTCGAAGAACTACATAATGTATTGTGGGCTTATAGAACTACGGTTCGAACACCTACGGGAGAAACTCCATTCAGGTTGGCATATGGATCCGAAGCATTGGCACTGTGGAGATAATGGCGGGGACGTTACGGGATCGTGAGTTCGAGGAAAAAGCAAATGAACAAGGACTGCTTGATAGTCTTGATTTGTTGGACGAAGTTCGGGCAAAGGCAATAGCACGAACTCAACATTATCAAAGAAGGATAGCGTCTCATTATAATACTCGAGTGAAGAATCGTCGGTACTTAGCCGGAGATTTGGTGTTGAGAAACACCCTAGCTTCCGACCCGCGTCACCAAAGAAAGTTAGACCCTTCCTGGGAAGGACCTTATATGGTTGTGAAACCGGTCGGTTTAGGAGCTTACAAGCTGAAGAACATTGATTCCCAGAAAGAATTGGATCGTTCGTGGAATGCTAGGCATCTCAAAAAGTTTTATCCTTGAAGATGATTTCAATTTTGTTCGTGATGTAATCATTTTCAACTCAATCAATGCAATTTTTGGTTTTCAACAAACTATCTTTTGATTGGGCGGCATCATACACCACATTCAAGAACGAGATCCAACTATAAGGCATCGGATGAAAATTCGTGTGGGTCCTTCAACACTTATGGAAAATCTTTCGAACTTTCTTAAGTCGGGGCATCGGATGAAAATCCGAGTGAGTTCCTTTTGCAAGGCGTCGGTTTAATACCCGAGTGAGTTCCTTCGAGACTTATTGAATTTTTGAATATCCTTAAGTATAAGGCATCGGTTTAAAACCCGAGTGAGTTCCTTCTCAGACTTATTGTATTTCTCCGGAAATCCTTAAGTATAAGGCATCGGTTTAAAACCCGAGTGAGTTCCTTCTCAGACTTATTGTATTTCTTCAGAAATCCTTAAGTAAAGGCATTGTTTCAGACAACTAAGACCTAATGCAACGGCGATTCAAGTGGCTAGCAAAGTTCAAGATAAAGTAATTTCTTATTTCTTCAGAAGATCCAAAGAGGCCAGTATCAAAACAATTACAAGAGCTGAATACAATCTTTGATCAAAGAAGAAAGTCATTACAGGTGATTGTTAACAAGTTATACAAGATCGACATGACTTTGCTAGAACAAACATATGAGTCAACCATTGGTGAGGAGTCAAGAAGAAGAAGAGAAGAAATGAGGATTACAAAAAATATTTCGATATTCAGAAAAATCCTCCGCAATTTCATACTCTTTGTCCAGCTTGTCCAGGAGAAGAATGGTCCTCGACCAAACTCGCATTCGGCACAAGCTCGTCATAATTGACTTCTTCCAGCGGAGAATAAACAGGAGAATCCTCCAGATATTGCATAATATCTGGATCGGAAGGTGGAGGATCAATCTTATCTTTGGTCCAATCGGGAGGAGGAATACCCGGTGTCGGTAAATACTTCGGGATGGCAAACAAGACCGTAGGGAGTCGTATCAAAATGAGGATCTTTCCTTAATATTGATTCCCATACTTCGTTCTCACCATCCCGAGTACGCCTACAAGTTATAAGCATTCAGCATATCAACAAAAGGCTTACTTGTGTAAATACTTGAAGACGCAGCTCTGCGAACATCGGTTGGAAGGGATTCGGGCAAAGGAACGACAGCTTGCCTTTCGGGTAATGTTTCGGATCCTTTAGCTCCCGACTTTCCAACTGTCCGCTCCGCGCCGGCCGGGATCTTCTCCCCGGCATCATCCAAATCTGACCGAAGACGACCAATCATCGAATTCTTTTCTCCTGCCACCTCCCAAGCTAGATTCCGAAGGCGAGCAATCTCAACATCTTTAGCTTCAAAGATTCCCCGAAGCCTAGAAACTTCATTGCTCAACCTATCGAGTCTAGTAACTGCTTCCACTTGGTTGTGGAAGTTACCAAAGAAGACTCCCGCAAACAACTTTCGAGTTAGCGAGGAGCAGAAAAGTAATTTTTCAAAATCAGAGGATAATGAAGAAAGACTTACATCACCAGTGACTTCGTAAAGACTTCATCTGGAAGTTTGGAAAGAACTGCGCTCTCTGAAGTCATTCGAGCAGCAGTACACCATTCCAACGCTCTGTCAAACTCGTTTGACACAAATTCAGGCGAAGGATGAGAAGGATGAACTACACCAAGCAAAGGCTGAGCTTCATCACTTGTCACCCGACGGCGCTTCCTGGTGGCAAAATCCTCCAACTCAGAAGGAGAGGAGGAGGATGCCAAACAAGCACTAGAGTTAGAAATAGGAGCAGCACCTGCTGGGACCACACCTTCATCAGACGCCAACATAGTTGCCTCAGATGCCCGAAGAGTCTCCTTCGGGGGTGCACCGACAGGCTCAACAACAGGCTCACCAGCAGGCTCACCAGCAGGATTGCCGGCAGCACCATCGGCAACGGAGTGATCAAGATCTTCTTGGGAAAGACGAGCGGTCACTTCGGGCAAAGGAGGCGCAGGGACGGCATCAACGAAGGCTGCAGGAATCTGACTTGAAGATTCACCGTCAGCAGTCGCCTTACGCTTGGAGGATTCACTAGCTGAAACCACCGCACTGGCCCCAATCACCACCGACGGAACGCTATTCTTACGAGATTTAGCTTTGATAAAATCTGGGTTGATCTTGGGAGCCACTATACAAACAAAAAAAAAAAACAGCCGTATCAGTACAGAAATAAACGACAGCAACAATGGGGAAACCCTAGTTTTCTAAAGCATCGACAGACCAACAAACTAAACCCCAAGTATAACTACTGTGTAGTTTACTTCGGGGGGAAGGGGGAAAAGAGATGAGAAATCAAAAAACTCACTTGTTCAGAAATGGATAGAGCTGTCGTTGGAGTACGAGGAATACGGAGGCAGGCTGAAGGACGAAAGGTTGCTTTGGCACTTTAGCAAATCTATCTTGCAGAAGTCAGGATAGATGGAGAATACCCACGAAGGCTTTAAATAGCCTCAGGTACAAGACGATGGTTGAAGGCTAAGGACAACCGACGACCCAGATCGAAACGACACTTCGAAATCCGCAAAAAGCAAGATCAACGGTCGAAGGGATGCCACATGGAAACATGTGGAAGCGAGCACCTGATGCAGAGAAACCTCCAATCGTCGCACTGCCGTTAAAATAATGGATGTATTTCCGATTCATTGGAAACAAGTGAATGGTATACAAAAGCAGGAAAACGTTTGAACTTCGCAGAAGGGAAACGTGCGGACTTTGCAATAAATGAAGTAGTGGGGAAGATTAACGCATCTTCCCGAAACGCATCTTCACAATATTTCTACAAGATCATTATTCGGCGACGAATGAAGAGTTAAGTGATAAGTTTTATCATTAATACTTAGATATTCAAGGCAATACTTCGGCAAGAGACGGGGAAATTTTGAGGCCAACATGAATAAGGAAATGTCTATTCATTAAATTGAGGGTACATCTTTACAAAGGAACAACACCCTAAGCCTTTTCTTCATTGTTGCCCGAGGGACCCTGGTCGGGATGACTTTTCTCAGGACCACGAGAAGAGCCTTCCTCAATAGTGGCATCGGCTGAACCCTCTACAGCAACAACTTGAGACTCGGCTTGTGATTTCTCCTCTGGAAGTGCCGGCTCGTCATCTAGATATGCCTCATATTGAGGGTCAGCTGGAAAATGATCATCTACTCCCTGGGCCCAGTCTGGGAGATCCATACCAACTTTCCCGAAGACCTCCCGGTGGCATACCTCACGAAAAGGAGCAGTGTCGAAGTCAGGGATCGTTCCAAGGATCTGCTCCCAAACGTCGTTCGCCCCCATGCGATAAGCCCTGAATGTTGTAGAAACCTAGCAATTCGGAGAAAGGTACGCTGTCCAGGTATTTCCGGATGCACTCCTTCCGAAGGTTTGGCTTTATATGCTCAGGCTTGCTAGGGATTGCCAACTTCAGATGTTCTTCGAGCTCCCTACTCTTGATTTCAAGGCTGTCACCAAACAACGTGGCAGCTGCCTTTTGCTTCGTGGCCTCGCGCTCGGCAGCAGAGACACGAATTCTCGAACCTTCAAGAGCTTCCTTGAGGGAGATCACTTCTTCCTCATGCTTTTTCTGCAGCTCCACGGTAGCTGCAGTCAGCTGGTCTATTTCAGAATTGGCCTTGGCCAATTTCTCTTCACAAGTTTGCAGCAAGGAGCTGGTGCGACCAACACGGCTCAATGCTTCCATGTGTTGATAAAAGCTCAACACAGCATTCCTGCGAAGACGGAAGATATCAGAAGAAGTCATAAGAAATTATGAAAACATAAGCAAGCAAGAAGACCGTTACCTTGTAGATTGACTAACAAGGGAGGTGTCATCCAGGGCTTCAAACTCCGGGCGATCAAAAGGAGCAAGACTGAGAGAGCTCCACTCTGCAGCTTTCTCAGGATCCCGAGTGACCCTGTCGGTCATCTTCAGGGTCCACTGGGGGAGGAAGACTTCCTCACCATCCGTCGAAGCTTTGGATTTTTTATTGGAGGGAGCATCAATTGTGTCATGCCTCCTCTTGGTTCGAACGGAGGAGGAGACAGTAGCCCTCTCCACCATTGGTTTCTTCCCTTTACCCGAAGCATCAGCTACAGGCCTGATATTCCTGATACCCCTGTAAGAGGGGTCGGGAGAGGGAAGAGAAGCCTCTTGATCTGCAGTCAAGACCCCGGGCGATCGTTGCTCGGCTGTCACAACGGCCCTAGCGGCCTTCACCCACAGGCTTTCAGGGTTCGTTCTGGGAGGCATTGCAAAGAAGAAGGACAAGAATCAGAATTCAACACATATCACTTCAGTCAAATCAAAGGATGATGGTTAGAAGCTCACAATGAGCCAAGCCCCAGTACTGAAGGATGGAGTTATACTCCATTTCATATCCATGTATCTCTTGATACCACGGAATGGATTTGATCTTCCTGATGGCCGCCTCGTCTTCTTTGGATAAGGGAAGGCCCCGGTTACTTTCGGACGAAGAAGTAAACCTCCTCCAGGTGGTCGGGAAGTTAAGATCTGATGGAGGCCGCTCGACGAAAAAGTATCGTTCGCGCCATCTTTTGTGGTTAGAAGGGCAAGTTCCTTTGATAAGGATGCTGCCCCTCCAATCAAGTTCAGCCTTATTGCGTTTGGAAAGAAAGACCCATCCAGGAGGATGGGAGATAGAAAGAACATGAAAATGTACAAAAAGAGAAAGAGATGGCGTGATGCCAAGCTCAAAACACAAACCCAAGAAGCCGACGATGAGACGCCAGCTATTGGGGAGGAGCATTCCGGGACAAATGTTCCAGTGATTCAAAACTGCGGAAAATAAAGGATTAAAAAAGGGAAAGCGAACCCCGCTTTCCAGTGCATCTATGTATAGAGAAAATTCACCCGAAAGGGATGAATCAACCCTCTCATCAGGGTGGGGAGCCCTAACCTGATATGAGGAAGGAAGGTCAAAATCTTGGACAGCGGAAAGAAGGGTTTCTCCATTATAAATGGAAGGAACAGAGCCAGGCCCACCATTGGACCCGGAGGTTTGAGGTTGCCTAGAAGAATCAACGATCTTGGAAGATCCAGACTCGACAAGGACAGGAGAAGTTTCGGTTTTTCTTTCAAAACCTTTTTGAGAAACTTCAGCGAACTCCTGCCAGAGGATGGTTAGGGTTTTGTTATCACTATCCGACTGTTCAGGAGTAGGAGAAGCAAAAGCATCACTGCTATCACCAACATGGGGTACTAAAGAAGCCCTATCGTCCGCCATTACTCGTTTCAAGAAAAACTACAAAAAGAAAAGACCAAGAAACTTACCGATTCGGAGACGGAAGCTTGAGAGCGGAAGGCGCGAAGCGACGACAAAGGTTCAAATTCCAGACAGGAAGAATGATACCTACGAAGACAACGAACTGCTTTTAAAACTCTCGCACGAGTGTTCGGGAATCTGAACGATCGAGATTAATTCGAAATCGACGATCAAGATTCGAAGACGTTTTGAAAGTTTGAACTCACGAATCCGAAATAGGCGTTCGGAAACAGTCGCTTGGATGACGTGAGCCACGACAGATCAACTGCAACGAAGACATGTGGCCTTACACTCACGACGCTCGAGGAAAAGTGACCACCGCATTAAATGTGATATGACATTTAATGAAGCACGCAGAGATCATCACCTGACGACGAACCTAGTTAAAAACCAAGCCCTCGGGATCGACCGAACGCTTGGTCTGGGGGGCTCGTGATATGGAGAGTTTATTATCAGACCGGGTTCATACCTGGTCCGACCCTCGACCCCGGTCGAGACGGAGAAAACCGAATCGCTCCCGAGCGAACCGGATCCAGAAGATGGCTTGTTGAAGAAGAAAGATTATTCGGCTGCAAGCGTGCCCTAATCTTACTTATGGATTAGGGTAATCACCCTGATGACAGCAGACTCAAACTGACGGCTGCGGATAATCATCATCAAAGGGATAGCTATCGCATAACCTAACGGTTATCTCAGGAGTCCTCTACTAGCCCGAACTAGTAGAAGTCTATCGCTCAACGGATCTTATTGATAAGATCCAACGACTACCCGAAGAAGGCTCGAGTGCATCCAACGAGGGAGATTCGAAGGTACACTCTATATAAACCTCACTACTATACAAGGTGAGGGACGGATCAATCGATCAAGGAGAATACTATCTGAGACTCAGGTTCAGATACATACTGATAGACCTAAACTATCAGCGTCCTGCTATCTAGATCACCTTTCCCGTTTCTTCATTCATTAGCTCTTTGCTTCTAGCAGAGCCGTTTGTGATTAAGTTCATCAACTGACTTAGCCTTCGGAGGTGGACTCCCGACCCCAGCGGTCGGGCCACATCTGACGCTTTCGTTTTGCAGGACATCACGTGGAGATCCAAGGGCTGAGCAGATTTTGGACGCATCACATACATATTTTTACAAGCCTCCCATTTGGATCTCAATAATAAATTAAATCAATAAATGTGGTTTCAATTATACTTTGTTTCCTCCTATTAGATCCAATCCAAAATAAAATCAATAAAACACCTAGATAATCAAATGATAAAATCAAGAATTCATAACCTTAATTATTATAAAAAATTGTTCTGATGCCAATTGTTGGATCTATAAGAATCTATATTATTTCTATAATAATTAAAGCATGTGTTATGAATATAATCACGGAAGCGTAAATGAATAAATACATGTAGTGTGTTTTTGTTGTAAAATTGCCTTCTTTACTCTCCTTGAATCTTCCGAAGCATTTCACTATTTGGAATCCTTCATTTGAGCGTGTGTGGAAACAACCTCAAACCCAAATATTGTACGTGATAGCTATGAGGACCCAAGAAACTATTTGTAATGTAAAACCCTAACTTTTAACCACTCCCACAATAGTAAAGGTCAGGTAATACCCCGACTAAATATCCTGAATGAATATAGGCCCATATAAAATATTGATGTTAGTTAAGCGCACAATCCAACATGAAATTCAAAGTTCATTCCTAACTCCATGCATAATTTGGAACTTGGGACTCATGTATTGTTCCATAAGGAAACACATTGCTTCTTTTCTTATTTTTCTGTATGAGTAGTTATACTTCCGGCTGCTTTTACAGATACGGGTTATATGTTGGTGCCCAGCCTTCAGAACCTGTTCATGCAACACCTTCTCTTCAGAACCGAGCTTCTTCCTCCACCACTAATGCTTGATATGGAACACAAGGGTGGACCAGGAGACACTCGTCCTATTGATCCTTTAACTGGCTGTGTCATCGCCCCCAAGAATGTTCCCACTGTTGATGGATCAGGAGACAATGAAGGTGTAGAAAAGGTTGCAGAAGATGCCACATCAAACCCACGAAGTTTCTGCTCCTTTTATGTTTATTTAAGTGTTCTTGGGGCTTTAGCAGCGCCTTGGTTCCTGGCCCGATTGCAGACAAGGAAATCTGATTTAGTCTTTTTTAACAAGTATGGAGAGCTAAAAGGAAATCTTAGATCCTTAAAAAGATGAAACTTTTATGAGGACATGTAATGCTCGAGCCGCTTTTGCAGTTTAGCTAGAGAATTTGATGCTTTGCTCTAGAAATGGGGAAAAGTTGCTTTGGTTTATATATCTGTGAATATATCCAATAACCTGAAAATAACAGGTCTCTCTTTAAATCTCATTTCCCCCCCCCCTCCCCCCTCCCTTTCTTTTTTTATACTTTGATTTTTGTTTTCTTTGTAAAAGTTGATCTAGTGGCATGGACAGCATGCAGCAAACGGTCAAAATTTTGCCATGTGTATAGAATAAATCGGATGGTGTCAATTAAAATGGCGTGGTTTAGTTGCACATATATTTTTCTCGTTTTACATTTTAAAATTTTACAAAACGAAATCCCTAATCTACCGACTCTAATCCCTCGTTCCGCAAGTCCTAGATTAGCATTCTTTGCCTCCCATTGACTTCTACTGCTACCGATAGATACTCTTAGTTACGGAGTTGCAAGTTCTGAGATCCTAGTTCAAGTTAATGTTCTTTGTGATTATGTGAAGTGGTGGTATTTAATGACAAATTCTTTTAATCCCTTGATTCAACCACTTGGTACATTCTTTGGTTTCCAAACTTTAATGGAGAAGTCTAGAATGGGAAAAGTGTGTCAACTTTACGACTTCAACTTAATCCTGGTCTTATTTGTATTCTAAGTTTGATTTCTTCCGGGGTCTATGAGTAAACTCACCAAACATCAGTGATGCGTCCAAAATCTGCTCAGCCCTTGGATCTCCTTGGAATGACTTGCAAAACGAAAGCGTCAGATGTGGCCCGACCGCTGGGGTCGGGAGTCCACCTCCGAAGGCTAAGTCAGTCGATGAACTTAATCACAAACGGCTCTGCTAGACGCACAAAGCTAAGGAATGAAATAGCTGGCAAATGATCTAGATCGTAAGCATATGAGTTTACGTCCACCAGTGTGTGAATGGATCTGGTCCCCCCTTACCTCGTAGGTAAGTAAGGTTTATATAGAGTGTACCTTCGAATCTTCTTCGTTGGATGCATTTGAGCCTTCTTCGGATAGTCGTTGGATTCTAACAGTTAGATCCGTTGAGCGATAGACTTCTACTAGTTTGAACTAGTAGAGGACTCCTGATATAACCTCATGGTTATCCGATGATTATCCCTTCAATAGCAATAAGTGACAGCCGCCAAGTTGAGTATGCCATCATCAGGGTAATTAACCTAATCCATTAGTCGGATTAGGGCGTGTTTGTGGCTGATTTAGTTTTCTTCCTCAGCAAGCTATCTCCTAGACCCGGCTCATTCGGAAGTGAGCCAATTCCCTCCATCTCGACCGGGGTCGAGGGTCAAACCGAGTATGAACCTGGTTAGATCATATTTCCTCCATATCATGAGCCCCCCAGATCAAGCGTTCGGTCGATCCTGAGGGCTTGGTTTTTAACTGGGTTCTTCGTCAGGCAATAGTCTTTGCATATCCCACTAAATGTCATATCACATTTAATGCGGTGGTCACTTTTCCTCGAACGTTGTGAGGGCAATGCCACGTGTCTCATTACAGTCGAATGATCGTGGCTCACGTAACCCAAGCGACGGTTTCCGAACGCCTGTTTTGGATTCGTGAGTTCAAACTTTCAAACCAACTATAAATCTCGATCGTCGATGTTGAATCAATCTCGATCGTTCACATCTTCAAACACTCGTGCGGGTGCTTAAAAGTGGTTCTTTGTCTTCGTAGGTTTCATTCTTCTTGTCTGGAATTTTGAAACTTCGTCGTTTGCTTTGCGCCTTCTCGTTCTCAAGCTTCGCCTCCTCTGAATCAGTAAGTTTACTGATCCCTTTGCAAAGTTAAAAACTCCCTGTCTCCATTTTTTTTTTTTTTTTGGGTCTTACTGAAGCTAGTAATGGAGGATAATAGGGTTTCTTCTTCCCTGGTGCCCAGCGTCAGTAATAGTAGTGGTAACGAAGCCTTTGCTTCCCTTCCTTCTGAGCAGTCGGATAGTGATAATAAAACCCTAACCGTCCTCTGGCGTGAAACTTATCACTTAACTTCGTATACCTTGACGGGGGATAGTCTTGTAAAGATATCATGAAGAAACGTTCGGGAAAGATGCTTCATTCCCCATTACTCCTTCATTTATTGCAAAGTCCACACATTTCCTTTCATTTACTGCAAAGTCCAAACGTTTTCTTGCCTTTGTATACCATTCACTGTTTTCAATGAATTGGTAATACAACCATTATTTAAATGGTGGTGCGACGGTTGGAGGTATTCTCGTATCAGGTGCCTATTTCCATGTGGCCTCCTTTTGACCGTTGATCTTGCTTGTTGAGGAATTCGAAGCGTTTCTTTGATCTGGGCTTTTGGTTGCCTCTGGCTCCCAACCGTCGTCTTACTACCTGAGGCTATTTAAGTCCTTCGAGGGTACTCTCCATCTATCTCGCTATCTGCAAGTTAGATTTGCAAAAACGACATTCCGTCTTCCTGTTCTGCATCCGTATTCCTCGTACTCCAACAATAATCTCTGAACAAGTGAGCTTTAAGCTTTTTTGCCTTCTCCTTCCCCCTGAGTAAACTTTACAATAGTAATACTTGGGGTTTACTTAATGGGTATTTTGAGTAGTTCATATCTGACAGAGAACTAGAGTTTTCCCTTTTTCCTTATGTTGTTGGATTCTCGTACTGATACGGCTTTTTTTGTGCTTGCAGTGCCTCCCAGAATGGATCCGAACTTTATTAGAACGAAATATCCTGCAAGAAATCTGTTCCAGCATTGACGTGGGATTTGGCCAATAAGGTGATTTCATTTGGTGAATCCTCTAAGCGTAAGGAGACTGTTGTTGGTGAATCTTCAGGTCAGATTCCCATAGTTTCTACTGATGCCTCTCCCAAACTCCCTCCTCTTGAAGAGATCACCCAGTCTTCCTAGGAAGATCTTGATCACTCCATCGCTGATGGTGCTTCTGATGTCCCTACTGGAGATACCAGTCGGGCTTCTCCGAAGGAGACTCTTCGGACATCAGAGGCAACTATGTTGGCATCTGATGAAGGTGCGGCCCCAGTAGGTGCAGCTTCTATTTCCAACTCTAGAGCTTGTTTGGCATCCTCTGCCTCTCCTTCTTTGGAGCCGGAGGATTTTGCCACTAGGAAGCGTCGTCGATTGGTGGAGGATGCAACTCACCCTTCTCTTGATGTAGCTCATCCTTCTCCTCCTTCGAGGAGGTCTGAATTAGTGTCAAACGAGTTTGACAAAGCGTTGGAGTGGTGCACTGCTACTCAAATGTCTAGCCAGAGCAGAGTTCTTTCCAAACTTCCAGACAATGACTTTATGAAGTCACTGGTGATGTAAGTTTCTCTTCAGTTTTCTTTTGATGCTAAAGATTACTCTTTTGCTTCTGACTAACTCGGAAGTTGTTTGCAGGAGTCTTACTGGGAACTTCCACAACCAAGTGGAAGCAGCCTCTAGACTCATTAAACTGAGTAATGAAGTTTCCAGGCTTCGGGAAGACTCCGAAGCCAAAGACGCTGAGATTGCTCGTCTTAGGAAATTAGCTTGGGAGGTTGCAGGAGAAAAGAACTCGGTGATCGAGCATCTCTGTTCAGACTTGGATCATGCCAGGGAGAAGATCCGGCGATTGGAGTGAGAAACGGGAAAGTCAAGGGCCCAGGGTTTTGAAGCGTTACCTCAAAGGCAAGCTGTCATTCCTTTGCCCGAATCCCTTCCAACTGACATTCGCAAAGCCTGCATCTTCAAGTATTTACAATGTAAGCCTTTTGTTCACATGCTGAATGCTTATAACTTGCAGGCGTACCGGGATGGCGAGAACGAAGTATGGGAATCAATACTAAGGAAAAATCCTCATTTTGATACGACTCCCTACAGCGCTGTTTGTCATCCTGAAGTGTTTACCAATCTGGGTCTTCCTTCCCCTGACTGGACCAAAGATAAGATCTACCCTCCGCCTTCTAATCCCGATATTATGCATTATCTTGAGGATTCTCCTGTTTATTCTCCCTTGGAAGGATTCAGTTATGAAGAGCTTGGCTTGAATGCGAGTCTGATCGAGGACCATACTTCTTCTAGTCAAGCTGGACAAAGAGTATCAAATTGCGGAGGATTTTGTTCATACTGTAATGCTATTATAATCCCCGTTCCTCCTCTTTTTCTTCTTGAATCCGTGTCGCCGCTAGACTCTTGTGTTTGTTCTGGCAAAGCTATGCTGATCTTGTTTGATTTCTTAATGATCACCGATGATGACTTTCTTTTTTGACCGAAGATTGTATCCCAACCCTTGTAATCTCATGTATATGTTTGATGTAAAGGTTGGCCCCTTTCGGTCTTTTGAAGAAATAAGAAATTAACTTCATCTTGAACTTTGCTAGTCACTTGAGTTGTTGTTGCACTAGGTCTTAGTTGTTCAGAACAATGCCTTTACTTAATGATTTCCGGAGAAATACAATAAGTCTTAGAAGGAACTCACTCGGGTTTTAAACTGATGCCTTGTAGAAGGAACTCACTCGGGTTTTAAACCGATGCCTTTACTTAGGGATTTCCAGAGAAATACAATAAGTCTGAGAAGGAACTCACTCGAGTTTTAAACCGATGCCTTGTAAAAGGAACTCACTCGGGTTTTAAACCGATGCCTTGTAGAAGGAACTCACTCGGGTTTTAAACCGATGCCTTGTGGAAGGAACTCACTCGGATTTTCATCCGATGCCTTGACTTAAGAAATTCCGAGAAAATTCAATAAGTGTTGAAGGACCCACACGGATTTTCATCCGATGCCTTGTTCTTGAATGTGGTGTATGATGCCCCCCAATCAAAAGATAATTGTTGAAAACCAATAATTGCATTGATTGAGTTGAAATTGGTTACATCACGAACAAAATCGAAATCATCAAGGAAAAAATTTCTTGAGATGCCTGGCATTCCACAAACGATCCAACTCTTTTTGGGTGGTGATGTTCTTCAGCTTGTACGCTCCTGAACCGACTGGTTTTACAACCATATAAGGTCCTTCCCAAGAAGGATCCAATTTTCTTTGATGGCGTGGATCTGATGCTAAGGCATTTCTCAACACCAAATCTCCTGCTAAATACCGACAATTCTTTACTCAGGTATTGTAATGTGACGCTATCCTTCGTTGATAATGTTGAGTTCGTGCTATTGCCTTTGCACGAACCTCATCCAACAAATCAAGGCTATCAAGCAGTCCATGGTCGTTCACTTTTTCTTCGAACTCTCTGTCCCACAATGTTCCCACCATTATCTCTACAGGTGCCAATGCTTCGGATCCATAGGCTAACCTAAATGGAGTTTCTCCTGTGGGTGTTCGAATTGTAGTTTGGTAGGCCCACAGTATGTTATGTAGTTCTTCGACCCATAAGGCTTTATCAGCCTCAAGTCTTCTTTTTATCCCTTCAAGCAGCGTTCGGTTAGTAACCTCTACTTGCCCATTGCTCTGGGGGTATGCCACGGAGGACATACAATGCTCGATCATGTAAGTTCCACAGAATTGCTCAAATTGTGGGCAATCAAATTGAGTGCCGTGATCAGTGATGATTATCTTTGGAATCCCAAAGCGATATATAATTGACTCAAGCACAAATTTCTCCACTTTTTTCTCAATGATTGTTGCCAAGGCACTGGCTTCAACCCATTTTGTGAAGTAATCAATTTCTACTATCAGATATTCCCGTCCACTTGACGCCTTAGTGAATTTGCCCATGATATCAATTCCCCACATCGCAAAAGGGATGGGATCTAGAATTGAAGTCATGGCTTCCGCTGGGCGTTTTGATACTGTAGCATGGATCTGACAATTACTACACCGACGAACATACTCCATAGCATCTTGTTGGATCTTAGGCCAATATAACCCAAGTCTTAGAATCTTGTGTGCCAGAGCTCGTCCGCCAATGTGAGCCCCATAAATTCCTTCGTGTACTTCGGCCAGAGCCGACTCCGCTCCTTCGGGACCCAAACATCTCAGAAGGGGACCTGAATAAGATCTTCTGTACAACCTTCCATTTTGCATAATGAATCTTGCTGATCGTACCTTGACCAATCTGTCCTCCTTTGGATCCCCTTGAAGTTTATCATCTCTCAGATATTCAACCATTGGATCCATCCAGCAACGCTCTGCTTCAATGTAAGAAATTTCTTTCTCATGATAACTTGGAAATGTTATCTCCTCAATGTAAACTGATGGGTCTAAATTTTTTTCTTTGGCATTAGCTAATCAAGATAGCTCATCTGCCACTGTGTTTTCTATCCTTGGAATCTGACATACCTTCAAATTCCTGAATTCTTTTTGAAATGCCTGCACAATCTCTTGGTACTTCTACAAGCGAGGTTCTTTTATACCATACTCCCCTTGAACTTGGTTGACAATAAGTTGAGAGTCACTATAAATAGTTACATCTGCTATTGCCAATGCTTTTGACAACCTAAGTCCAGCTATCAGGGCTTCATATTATGCCTCATTATTGCTTGCTTCGAACGCAAATCTCAATGCATATGGAATGACAAATCCCGCCGGACTTTTCAAAAGAATTCCAGATCCTGCTCCGTTCTTATTGCTCGAACTGTCCACATATACTTCCCAAATGGTTGGTATAATGGGATCTTCAACAATGTTCTCCACTGGTGCAGTAGTTTCTACTACAAAATCGGCCAACGCCTGAGCTTTGATTGTCGTTCTGGGCTTAAAGCTTACTTGGAACTCACTGAGTTCAACCGACTAGGCCACCATTCTTCCAAATAAATCAGGTTTATGAAGAACTTTACTAAGAGGAAAAGTTGTAAATACCTCTATTGGATGAGCCTGAAAGTACGGACGTAGCTTCCTGGCTGCTGTCATGAGAGCTAAAGCCTGCTTCTCAATCTTCGAATATCATGTCTCCGCATCAAGTGACACGTGGCTAACATAATAAATTGGTCACTGTTTCTTATCCTTCTCCCGAACAAGTACTGCACTGACCGCTGAAAGGGATGCTGCTAAATATAGCTGTAAGATTTCCCCCTTCTCTGGTCAGGACAAAAGTGGTGGCTGTTCCAGTGTTTCCTGCAATTCCTTGAAAGCCTTCTGACACTCTTCAGTCCAATTTGCCTCCTTTCTGCCCCTCAGATCTTTGAGTGCTTTGAAAAATGGTAGACACTTTTCTCCAGATTTTGAGATGAAACGATTCAGAGAGGCAATTCTCCCCGTTAAGCATTGTACATCTCGAACAGTTTTTGGAGCTTCCATGTCAATTAGAGCCTGTATTTTGGCTGGATTAGCCTCAATACCCCTTTGTGACACCATGAAGCCCAAAAATTTGCCTAACGAGACTCCGAAGGCACACTTCTCCGGATTCAGCTTCATCTGGTATTTCCGTAATACTGAAAATACCTCAGTTAAATCTGCAATATGATTTGCCCTTGTAATACTCTTTACCAACATGTCGTCAACATAAGCCTCAACATTCCTTCCTATTAGTCCTTGAATATCTTATTGACGGCCCTCTAATATGTAGCTCCTGCATTTTTCAAGCCAAATGGCATGACTTTATAATCGAAGCTTTCACGATCAGTCATGAAAGCTGTAAACTTCTCATCCTCCTTATTCATGAGGATCTGATTATTCCCTGAGTAGGCATCCATGAAACTCAAAGTTTCATATCCCGCAGTCGCATCTATCAAGAGGTCAATCCGTGGCAACAGATAGCAATCTTTAGGGCAAGCCTTGTTGAGGTCAATGTAGTCTGTACACATCCTCCACTTCCCATTCGACTTTTTGACAATCACTACGTTGGCCAACCAGATTGGGCATTCTATTGGTTCTATGAAACTAGAACTCTTCAGTTTTTCGACTTCACCCCGAACGGCTTCGTACTTTTCAATGGAGAAATTTCTCCTTTTCTGGATAACTGGTTTCACCTTTGGATCTATCCAGAGTTTATGCTCTGCAACAGTCCGATCGATTCCTGGCATGTCTTCGGCAGATCATGCGAATACATCACTATTTTGTTGAAGAAAAAACTTCAACTCTTCCTTGAACTTCTCTAGTTGTTCAAATCCAATATAGGTAATCCTTTCTGTATTATCTGTGAACAACTGGATTTTCTCCAGCTTTTCTACCGGTTCGGGCCTCTGCATCTCTGCTTCTTCCCGATCATCTCGAACTTCTATTGGTAGGGCAGTCACTTTCTTCGAGCCCTCCTTGTCCTTCAAATAGGCAACATAACATTGCCGAGAGATCCTCTAGTCAGAGGAAACTTGACCAATTCCCATGTCAATCGGGAATTTTATCTTCAGGTGCTTCGTTGAAACAATAGCACCTATCTTGGACAAAGATGGCCGTCCGGGGATAACATTATAAGCTGGAAGTTCCCGAACCACCAAAAAATTGATTCGGACAGTAGTCTCCTTTGGAAAACTCCCAATAGATAAATCCAACTGGACAGATCCTTCTGCTATTGCAGATGATCCTGCAAAGCCATACAAATGTGTGGATGATGGCTCCATCAAGTCTTCATCCACCTTCAGCTTTTGATACACTTCATAAGATATTAGGTTAGCTGCAGACCCTGTATCAACTAAAACTCTATGTACCTCCCGGCGCGCAATTTCTACCTTGATAACTATGGCATCATCATGAGGTAGACAAACGCCTCTTTCATCTTCCTCACCAAAGGTGATGGAATCTTCACCATTTGGCCTCTTACGCTTCTGCGTCTCTCCAGTCCCAACAAATTTAGATTTTGTCTTTAACCTCCGGAGTGATTCGAGTTCTGGGCCTCCGAAAATTGTAAGGATCGGTGACCGAGTAGCATCAATCACCTTCTTACTTTTTTTAGACTTTGGAGCCTCCTTCGGTCATTCTGAACTAACCAAACGATCCCTTTTGGGGCCAGCTTCACGTGGCTCCTCTCTTCTTCTACTAACAAAATTGGACAAATGTCCCTGAGATATTAATCTCTCAATATCTGCTTTTAAATGACGACAGTCATTAGTATAATGACCGTAATCCTTGTGGAAACGACAATATTTTTCTCGATCCTGCTTCTCTCCAGGCTTCAAAGGAATTTTTGGTGGCCACTTCAAAATATTTCGCTTCTTAATGATTTAATGGTTCACTTTTACCGGGAGATCTCTGCCACCAAGCCTGAGGCTTTCCAACTTGATCTCGAACATTCTGCTTGGCTCAGGAGCCTTTTGTTCTTTGGTGGAGGCTTTATTGTCTCCTTGGCGTGCATCTAAGATCTCCATGACTTCAGCCTGCTTTTGGCATCTCTGTACCAACTTAGCATAAGTTGTAGGCATATCCTGTAGTAATAACTCTAGGAGTCTTCGGTTAGTGAGTCCCGTGAATAGAGCAGTTTTAGCTACTTGCTCATCCAGATTCTCTATCTCCACTGTTACTCTATTGAATCTTTTCAGATACTCTCTGATCGATTCGCTCTTTCCTTGTCTGATAGTAAACAAGGTTTCTTCTGTCTTCTTGACTTGGATTCCACTCTGGAATCGCCCTATGAATTTACGTGCCAACTCATCAAAATTTACGATCCTTCCAGACGGGAGGTTCAAAAACCACTTTTGTGCTGCTCCGGTTAAAGATGAACCAAAAACCTTGCAGAGAATTTTGTCAGAATTACCTGCAACTGCCATAGTCTGCTGATAATAGCCGATGTGGGCCGTATGATCTCCAGAGCCATCGAATGTAGAAAAAGTTGGCAAACGGAAGTTGTGGGGAAACTGATATCCCGCAATTGGTTCGGCAAAGGGGGTTTTTCGAATAACTGAATAAATATCATCAGTTATCCTTCCTCTAGCCAATTGTCCCAGTTTCTGATTGATATTGGCCAATTCCTGACCAATATGAGTCGAATGATCTTCTGTAATACGATCACGACCTCAAACAACACGATCATCACAAGCTATTCGATCATCACAAATGGCCCGTTCGTCATGAACATTCCGCTCATCGTGAACTGCTCGATCATCACGAACGGTTCGTCTAACAATTGGTGAGTGAGTCTTTACTCCTGTATCCAACCTTGTATTTGAATCGGTTGTACTTTCCTGTGGTCTGTCAAACCGATCGTCCCGCCTAGGTAGATCGTCGACTCTCCTAGGCCCTCGGTCACCTTCGCGAAAGTTCTGACCGATATTCCGATCTTCAATCAATCTTTGATCCCGTGGTAATACACGTGTCACATCCTCCCAGCCGGTACCCTAACTGGCATACCCGAGAGTGTGATCCACAGCCCCGAAGATCAAGTATCGAGGAAATCATCCTCCCACATATACAATAACATAATCATAAACAGGAATAAAGGTTTAATATTATAAACAAAGGTTCAAAACAATAATGAATAATCAGTATAATCGAGTGCCAGAAAAGATACCAGATATCCAATGATATCAAAAAGAGTAAAGTGAGGCGAAAACTCACTTCACCAATATAACGGAACGTAGTATGAAAGTCAAAAGGAATTACAACTGAAACAAATGTACTAGGAAATAAACTAAGATCAAGCGTCTTCTAGTTTATAGATAGCGTCTTCTAGTTTATAGATAACGTCTTCGTAAGTATGGACTTCGTCAATCCAATGAATCCGTTCTAACTCTATGCTGTTTTCAAAAGTAGTACGCAGCTTGATCCGCCGAGGGATCATCAGAGTAATCTTGATTGTCACCAGCACCTTGCGTGTAATACGCTTCATTGGCTTGCGCTTCACTGTACTGCTCATCATAATAATCAGTACATGTAGGATAATCTAAACAAAGAATATACAAAAAGGAATGAGTTTCGAAGAAACTCAGTAAGGTAGTTAATCCATAACATCATAGCTAACATGTGGCAAAACGTAACATGATGCAATGTATTATGAAACAGATAAAGTGTGAATGCATCTAACTCTATGTATGCTGGTCTCTATGGTAGACATGCTTTAAGTCATAGCACCATACTTCTTTGGGTAGGTCACGCATACGGCTCCTGTTGGTAGTGGGTCCGGGCATCCCTCTCGAACAAACCATGGTAGGGGGTTAAGTCAACACACTCTCTCACAACCATTTGGCATAAGTACCGGCGCATGTCAAGGAAAAGCCTAGCCCAATGCAAGTCATCTAGTCAGTTACATCAAGTCAATTCCAGATACTTCCATTCCTCCCCTCTCGGGATCCTTTCCGGTATCCTTCACACTAGAGTCACGGATATTACTCACCGGACTCATCAACCCTATTGGTTATCCACGTATGGTAAACGGGAAACTCTCATGTCCTCTCACGGATATAACTCACCGGTCTCGAGCGCCCATGAGCCCAAGTCTAGCCATATGCAACCCTCCAATAAATGGTCCCCACAATGTGATTCCCGTCCTCTCACGGATATAACTCACCGGTCTTGAGCGCCCATGAATCCCCATTGCTACCACGGGTCATTCAGTCTCAATACCCTTCCGAATCGGGTCTGATATAACAGGGGTATATCCTAGCCAAACACTGCTAGACATCCCTAGGTATGACAACCATTGATTCGGGAAAGCGTCGATGGGCATCTTCAGAGAACATCCCATACTATTCCCTCCGGTGTCCAAACTTAAGCAAACACATTCTCAGAACAGTCATGACATACACAACCAGCAGTTCATCATATACAAGAGAATGTAAAAGCAGAAATCAGATTAGGCAATAATCAGTAACTCATATATCATGAATAATAAAAAGACAATATAAACAAGTTCTACTGTTCCCACAGTAGGAGATCAGAATTAAAATACAATAACAGTAGGTAATCTTATAGTTTCATAAAGTAGAAACCAGAGAACAAGCAATCTATGTAGTTAAGGAATTAACTGTCCTTACCTTCTAACTTGGATAGGATCTTAAAGAATCAAGTATGATCTTGACTAAACCTGAGAAGACAGTCCTAAACAAGTGCACACAACATGTTAGGAAAGATGCATAAAGGAAAAGATCATAAATCAATCGAAATAGACCAAGATTGAGGTTGTTGTACTCATTGGTCGATTGATTGGTCTGCTGGACCAGTCGACCAATGAGTCGACCAATGCGACAGTGGCCTGCAAGAATCCGAATTTTGAGAATCAAGAACCGAATTCGATGGTTCAAAAGGGTACAAATCAGAGGGGAATTATCATGGTAGTATTCTAGAGTATAGAGGATATCAAATCATAAATCAAATCAAGTTCCCATATTATAACCTAGGAACACAAAGGTTAACCTACTATGTTAAACATAGATTATGAGAGAAAAATATTATAATCAAAGATTCAAGAATTAGGATATGAGGATTACAGATATAGTAAAGAAAACACATTGATTGGGTTACCATGATTAAACTAGAGGTTCTTGATCTTACCCAAGAATTAGGGTTTCACCCTTTTTGGTTCCCTCGGAAAATAATTGAGAGCTCTGGATGAAGGGAGATAAATTGTTAGCCAAAAATAACAAGAAGGGTCATTCAATGATGAAGTTTAGGTTAACTCAATATTACCCAAGAAGATTTTCCTTCACAAGGGAGGTTACCAAAAGCTCTCCAGACGATCTCACAGGTTAGGGTTTCAAAGGATTAGGGTTAGGGTTTCGAAGATTCCATTGGCTGAGGTTAAGATCATAATGATGATCATGGATCTTAAAAACCATGATGAGATCATGGAATAGATGGTTGCAAGAGTGCATCATCTTCTTCCTAGTCTCAACGAAGAACAGAATTAAAGAAAGAAAATCAAAGGTAGAAGAGAGAGTGAGTGAAATCACACCTTTGCTGTAGGAGGATGAAGAATTCTTCAAGTCTTTGCGAGAGATCACCAAAGAATGCAAGGGAATGGGTTAGATTAGGGTTCCAACTCGTTCCAGAGGCTTAGGAGGCAGATGTAAAACCCAACCCTAACCTTGACCCGGAAACCTTGTTATTTGCAGGTCCAGTGACCCAAAGTAAAGTAAGAAGTCAGCTTTGGGCCATCCCAGTGGAGGACTTGGTGTCTGGCTTTGAATCCATGAAAGTTGATGATGAAGTTCTATTTATGGAAACTGAATCTTGATGAAGATCTGATTAGTTGATGGACTTGGAGTGCTCTCTATCTTGGTTTGAAGGCATTTCTACCTATTAGGTAAGTCATTTGACTTGTGTGCAAAACCCCTTTAGGATTGGATTTATCTGGGCCTTCAATTCCCTGTTTTGGTCTTGCTGTCAGCATTGGTCGACTGATTGGTCGACTGGGCCAGTCGACCAATCCACTCGACCAATGAGTGTTGTCTTTGGCAATTAGGTTGTTCTTGCTCTATTTAAGTCCAATCTCGAGTCCACTTCGTATTTGCTGCCTCCAAACTCTCTGGAACGAACCAAAGACCTCTGCAAGTCATCTCCCTTGCATCCTTGGTGTTTTCTTGACGGATCTTCGTCGAAACTCTTCTTTTTGCATCAAAAGGTATGTCTACTCTCTCTTCTTCTCCTCCATCTTTGTTTTTCTTTCCTTTTTGAGTTGAGACAGTAGAAGAGATGCTGCATTCTCTGTTGCAAACATCTCCCGAACATGTTCTCATGATCATCCTAAGGATTTGAGGCTAGAACAATGATCTTAACCATGATCATTGCAAGCTTTTGAAGGAATCATGATCAAACCATGATCTAATCTTGTTAAACATCTGATTTGAATTCTGATCTCTTTGGATCATCTATGTTGATCATGTTAGTAGTTAATTACTGTGTTTTCTTTCCATGATCTATGATCTATCAATCTCTAATTGTTCTCTTCTACCATACTATGTGTTCTTCATGAAGCATGGTAGTTACATATGTGGTAGGTTTTATTTCCTTATTTAGATTTATGCTTCTAAGCCTTGTTCCTTGAAGATCTAAGTATGTTTTCATGAAACCTTTACCTGAAGCAATGATCCATCCTCCTATTGTTCTTGTCTTTGATTTCTATTTCGAATTCATCAAGATCCATGGTTGATCTAATTATGGTAACTTTTTGTTTCCTAATTTGGATCTTGATGTCTTGTTTGGATTGGTGTTTTGAAGTCCCCTATATGTTAGAATACTACTGATGTAGTTTACCCCTTGATTAGTACCCTTTTGAACCACCAAATTCGGATTTCATATCTTAAAACTCTGTTTTTTTTAGGCTACTGTCTGCATTGGTCGACTGATTGGTCGACTGGACCAGTCGACCAATCCACTCGACCAATGAGTACAGCAACTCCGGAATTGGTCTGTGTTGGATGTTTTGGTATCTTTTCTGTTAGGGATCTTTCCTAATATGTTGTATACACTTGTTTAGGACCTTCTTCTCAAGTTTGCCAAGATCTTACTTGATTTCTTAGGATCCTTTGCGAGTTATAAAAGGTAAGGATGGTTATTTCCTTAATTACATAGATAGCATGAATCTAGTTTCTATATTTGAATATCATTGATATGTTTCCTAAATTAGATTCTTACAATGATATACTACTGTTGCATAACTTTGATTACAGTAGCATTACTTATTCATATTGAATTGATTCATGTATGATTTACTTATCAATGTTATACAAGTGATTGTAATTATTGATTTCTTTCCATATATGAAGTTACCATATATGTGATGATATGAATTGATGCATGTGTATGCTTAAGTATGGTTTGGAAAGGAGAGGTGTCCTTTTGACACTTCTGTCCTTGGACTACTACGGGAATATTATGGGATGTTTCCGGAGATGCCCTCTGGACACCTTCCTAAACTGTTGGATGACATATCTAGGATTGTCTAGTAGTGTTTGGCTAGAATGTCCTGTTATGTCAGACCCTAATCGGAGGGGTATTGAGACCGAACGACCCGTGGTAGCAATGGGGATTCATGGGCGCTCAAGACCGGTAACCAACCCGTGAGAGGACAGGAATCACATTGTGGGGGCCATTTATTGGTAGGGTTGCATATGGTTAGACTTGGGCTCACGGGCGCTTAAGACCGGTAACCAACCCGTGAGAGGACGTGAGAGCTTCCCGTTTACCATATGTGGATAACCAATAGGGTTGATGAGTCCGTAGTCAGGGATTATGAGGACTCTAGTGTGAAGGATACCGGAAAGGATCGTCAGGGACGAGGAATGGAAGTATCTGGATCTGACTTGATGTAACTAAGTAGAAGACTTGCATTTGGCTAGGTTTTACCCCGACATGCGCCAGTACTTATACCAAATGGTTGTGAGAGAGTGTGTTGACTTAACCCCCCGCCATGGTTTGTCCCGAGGGATGAAGGACCCATTACCAATCGGCTGCTCAAGACCGGTGAAATGATCCGTGAGAGAATCCAAGATATCTTAAATGGTTGAGGATGTGAGTGGACCTTCCTAAAGAAGTACGGTGCTATGACTTAAAGCATGTCTGCCAATAGAAACCAGCATACATAGAGTTAGTTTCATTCATTCATTGCTTGTCTCATATCATATTGCATTTATGATTGTTCTGGAATCCTGCCATTTGTGTTATTATGGATTTTAATCGCCTTCTTCGAGTTTCTTTGAAACTCATTCCTTTATTGTACAATGTTTGTTAGACTATCCTGCAGTCTTGAGTACTATGACGGTCCCTATGAAGAAGCGCAAGGCGAAGAGGCATATCTCCGGGAAGGTGATTGCGGTTACCACAATTACTCTGAAGATTCCGCGAGTGGTTATGCTCCGTACGATGCTTAGTCCGACCATTGAGTGGAAGCGTCCTTGTGCCATTTATGAGATTTACACTTATAAGGATGTTGTCTATAAAGTGGAGAACAATTTAGTTACCCATTGTACTTGCTATTGGGATTAGATTTTGTCTAGTTTATTCTTTTAGAGCTACTTTTCCACTGGTTGTAGAGTGGGATATTTGCCTCACTTTACTTATCTGTTTGACACTCTGATTATATCTATTATTCTGATTCATTTATGATTCATTATTCTTTATTGGATCTATGGTTTATCTTCCGCACTTTTATTATGATTGTTCATGATTATGTTATTGTTTATGTGGGAGGTTGATCACTCGATACCTGATCTTCGGGCTGTGGATCACACTCTCGGGTATGCCAGATAGGGTACCGGCTGGGAGGACGTGACAGCAAAGGAGGCGGAGTATTCCCGAGATTAGACTTAAATAGAAGAGACAGGATTCAAATTTCAAAAACAGAATCAATTGGTCGATTGGTCCAATCGACCAATAAGTCGACCAATCAAGACAGCAACTTCAAAACAAGGATTTGAAGGCTCAGATCAAATCCAAACATCAACGGGTTTTGCACACCTCTAGAGTGACATACCTATGAGTTAGAAATGCCTTTGAATCAATACAGAGACCACTCCAAGACCATCAACTAATCCAATCTTCATCCGAGTGCAGTTTCCACCATTGGGACTGTAAAACCCAGCCCTAACCTTGACCCGGAAACCTTGTTGTTTGTAGGTCCAGTGACCCGAAGTAAAGTAAGAAGTCAGCTTTGGGCCATCCCAGTGGAGGACTTGGTGTCTGGCTTTGAATCCATGAGAGTTGATGATGAAGTTCTATTTATGGAAACTGAATCTTGATGATGATCGGATTAGTTGATGGACTTGGAGTGTTCTCTATCATGGTTTGAAGGCATTTCTACCTATTAGGTAAGTCACTTGATATGTGTGCAAAACCCCTTTAGGATTGGATTTGATCTGGGTCTTCAATTCCCTATTTAGGATTTGTTGTCTGCATTGGTCGACTGATTGGTCGACTAGACCAGTCGACCAATCCACTCGACCAATGGGTGTTGTCTTTGGCAATTAGGTCTTGCTTGCTCTATTTAAGTCCAATCTCTAGTCTACTTTGTATTTTCTGCCTCCAAACTCTTTGGAACGAACCAAAGACCTCTGCAAGTCATCTCCCTTGCATCCTTGGTGTTTTTCTTGACGGATCTTCGTCAAAACTCTTCCTTTTGCATCAAAGGTGTGTCTACACTCTCTTCTTCTCCTCCATCTCTGTTTTTCTTTCCTTTTTGAGTTAAGACAGTAGAGGAGATGCTGCATTCTCTGTTGCAAACATCTCTGGACTTGTCTCTCATGATCTTCCTAAGGATTAATGGCTAATGCAATGATCTTAACCATGATCATTGCAAGCCTTTGAAGGAATCATGATCAAATCATGATCTAGTCTTTGTTTATCTTTTGATTTGAATTCTGATCTCCTTGGATCTACTATATTGATCATGTTAGTAGTCAATTGCTGTGTTTTCTTTTCATGATCCATGATCTATCAATCTCTAGTTGTTTCTCTTCTACCATAACATGTTTTCTTCATGAATCATGATAGTTACATATATGGTAGGTTTTGTTTCCTTATTTAGATTTATGCTCTTAGGTCTATTTTCTTGAAGATCTAAGTATGCTTTTCATGATACCTTTACCTGAATCAATGATTCATTCTCCTATTGTTCTTGCCTTTGATTTCTATCTTGAATTCTTCAAGAACCATGATTGATCTAATTATGGTAACTTTTTGTTTCCTAATTTGTATCTTGATGACTTGATTTGATTAGTGTTTTGAGATCCCCTATATGTTAGGATACTACTAATGTAGTTTACCCCTTGACTAGTACCCTTTTGAACCACCAAATTTGGATTTTATATCTTAAAACTCTGATTTTATAGGCTACTTACTGTCTGCATTGGTCGACTGATTGGTCGACTGGACCAGTCGACCAATCCACTCGACCAATGAGTACAAGCAACTCCGGAATTGGTCTGTTTTGGATGTTTTGGTATCTTTTCTGTTAGGGATCTTTCCTAATATGTTGTATACACTTGTTTAGGACCTTCTTCTCAAGTTTGTCAAGATCTTACTTGATTTCTTAGGATTCCTTTGCAAGTTATAAAAGGTTAGGATGGTTACTTCTTTAACAACATAAATTGCATATCCTAGTTTCTATATTTGAATCTTGTTAAGTTATTTCTTTAATTAGATTCTTATAATGTTATACTACTGTAGTACTGTCTTGATATCAGTGGCATTACTTATTTATATTGAATTGACTCATGTATGATTTACTTACCAGTTATATACAAAGTGATTGTAATTATTGATTTCTTTCCATATATGAAGTTACCATATATGTGATGTTATGAATTGATGCTTGTGTATGCTTAAGTATGGTTTGGAAAGGAGAGGTGTCCTTTTGACAATTCTGTCCTTGGACAACTACGGGAATATTATGGGATGTTTCCGGAGATGCCCTCTGGACACCTTCCTAAACTGTTGGATGACATATCTAGGACTGTCTAGTAGTGTTTGGCTAGGATGTCCCGTTATGTCAGACCCTAATCGGAGGGGTATTGAGAACGAACAACCCGTGGTAGCAATGGGGATTCATGGGCGCTCAAGACCGGTAACCAACCCGTGAGAGGACAGGAATCACATTGTGGGGGCCATTTATTGGTAGGGTTGCATATGGATAGACTTGGGCTCATGGGCGCTCAAGACCGGTAACCAACCCGTGAGGGGACGTGAGAGCTTCCCGTTTACCATATGTGGATGACCAATGGGGTTGATGAGTCCGTAGTCAGGGACTATGAGGACTCTAGTGTGAAGGATACCGGAAAGGATCGTCAGGGACGAGGAATGGACGTATCTGGATCTGACTTGATGTAACTAAGTAGAAGACTTGCATTTGGCTAGGCTTTACCCTGACATGCGCCAGTACTTAGACCAATGGTGATGTGAGAGAGCGGTGACCTATACCCCCAGCCATGGAATGTCCCGAGGGATGCCGGACCCATTACCAACTGATGATGAGTGATTGAGACTTTCCTAAAGAAGTACGGTGCTATGACTTAAAGCATGTCTGCCAATAGAGACCAGCATATATAGAGTTAGATTCATACATTCATGGTTTGTTTCATACCATATTGCATTTATGTTTGTTCTGAAATCCTGCCATTTATGTTATTATAGATTTAACTGCCTTACTGAGTTTCTTTGAAACTCATTCCTTTATTGTACAATGTTTGTTAGACTATTCTACAGGTTCTGAATATCATGACGGCTCGTACGAAGAAGCGCAAGGAGAAGAGGCATATCTCCAGGAAGGTGATTGCGGTTACAACAATTACACTGAAGATCCCGCGAGTGGTTATGCTCCGTACAATGCTTAGTCCGACCATAGAGTGGAAGCGCCCTTGTGCCATTTATGAGATTTATACTTATAGGGATGTTGTCTATAAAGTTGAGAACAATTTAGTTACCTATTGTACCTGCTATTGGGATTAGATTCTATCTTGCTTATTCTCTTTTAGAACTACTTTTCCGCTGGTTGTAGAGTGGGATTTCGCCTCACTTTACTTATCTGATTTAGACACTCTGATTATATCTAGTACTCTGATTTATATATGATTCATTCTTTCCTTATTTGGATCTATGGTTTATCTTCCGCACTTTTATTATTATTGTTCATGATTATGTTATTGTTTATGTGGGAGGTTGATTACTCGATACCTGATCTTCGGGCTGTGGATCACACTCTCGGGTATGTCAGATAGGGTACCGGCTGGGAGGATGTGATAGATTGGTATCAAAGCCCAAGGTTCGAGGAAATCCTAACCACAGAAGACAATAACTGAACATTCCTGAGTCATTGATCTGAAATGACTCCTCTACTCTTAGAAGTGAATAATAGAACACTTGGATTAGAAACTTAACCTATGAAGCATAACAGAACATTTTCGAATAACATACCATAATTATACTTAAATAAATGTCACTAATGCAAAGAAAAGAAAGGTGCATAATATACAATAATTAAGTGAAACAAAATGAACTTCATTAATTTCAAAAGCTTTTACAACGATTACATCCGAAATGCATAAATGAAAATCCTAGGGTATAGTCTATCTAGGTGATCTTCTCCGATCTCTCGTATGCTCCGAACTCCTCCGCTAGCTGAGTCACCCGATGCTCTATCCTATCCCGTCGTGACTCCATCCTCTCATACATCTGCTCTGTCCGACCTCCATCCTCTCTAGCATGGAAGTCATCGATCTCATATGTGCCCCAAGATCTGAAGTCTCTGGAACTACATGAGAAGGGCCACCCGCCTCGAAGTGTGATGAAGGAAACTCGTGATGCACCGGCTCAGCCTCGTGCATCTCTCAGTATCATCTCCGGCCCGATCATCACTATCGGGACCGATATCCTCTCCTCCATCCTCCGACTCCTGATCCCCATCCTCCGACTCCTCATCATCCTCACCCTCCGGACCGGAGATCTCTCGAGCTGCTACGGTCTCATCGACGAATGGTCCGAGTCCCGATGACGTATCCCCCGTGGAACCGGTGTCCACCGGTGTATCCTCGAAACTCACCCCGAAATGCCCGAAGATCAAGGTCGGTAGCCTCCCATAGCAAAGGTTCCGCATGCTAGGCCGCAGAACCAAGTCCAAGCATGACCTGCTGAATGATGTAGGAGAGATCGATCTCGAAGCCCATGTAGATGCGGTAGATGACTAAGGCCTCCATCACTGTGACCCGATGGTGATGTCCGGCCTTCGGCATAATGTTTCAGCCGACTATGCGACCGATAATCCGTGCAGAATCCGTCATCCATCCGCTAGTCCACGGAGTGAAGCATTGACGACTATCCCATAGCGTAGAGCATATCTCGCGTAGCTCGTACGGCATCAGATGGCTGTCCAAATCTGCTCCTACAGGTATCCACACACACTGCTGTGGATAGTAAGGAACCCGCAAGATCTCAGCCAGTGCTCGGGTGGAAAAGCGAATCTGAGTCCGGAAGACCCTGCTCCTTAGGACAAGTCTAAGTGGATGTCCTTGACCTCAAGCCTCCTCTGTGTAGGTAAGGTTGCTGAAGAACAACCTCACTAGCTCCGGGTATACTGGCAGATCCTCAGTGAAGAGATGAGTCCACTGCAACATGTCAAATCTCTGCCGAATCCTAAAGACTCTAAGCTGGCGTAGGTGAAGTAGACGTCCCAACTCGATGTTACAGTAACTGAAGTAGGCCTCGTACAAAAACTCGGCCTGAGGTGTGTCGAACATGTCCGGTCTCCGAACCTCCTATCTAGGCTCTGAAGGAACCTGACCTCTGCCCCTAAGTGTCACGCCCTCCCAGCCGGTACCCTATCTGGCATACCCGAGAGTGTGATCCACAGCCCGAAGATCAGGTATCGAGTGATCAACCTCCCACATAAACAATAACATAATCATGAACAACCATAACAAGAGTGCGGAAGATAAATCATAGATCCAATAATAAAAGAATGAATCATAAACGAATCGGAATAATAGATATAATCAGAGTGTCAAACAGATAAGTAAAGTGAAGCAAAAATCCCACTTTACATCCAGCGGAAAAGTAGCTCGAAAGAATAAACTAGATAAAAGCTAATCCCAATAGCAAGTACATTGGGTAACTAAATTATTCTCCACTTTGTAGACGACATCCTTGTAGGTATAGATCTCATAAATAGCACAAGGACGCTTCCACTCAATGGTCGGACTAAGCATCGTACGGAGCATAACCACCCGCGGGATCTTCAGAGTAATTGTGGTAACCGCAATCACCTTCCCGGAGATATGTCTCTTCGCCTTGCGCTTCCTCATAGGGACCGTCATAGTACTCGGTACTGCAGGATAGTCTAACAACATTGTACAATAAAGGAATGAGTTTCAAAGAAACTCGGTAAGGCGATTAAAATCCATAATAACATAAATGGCAGGATTCCGGAACAATCATAAATGCAATATGATATGAGACAAACAATGAATGAATGAATCTAACTCTATGTATGCTGGTCTCTATTGGCGGACATGCTTTAAGCCATAGCACCGTACTTCTTTAGGAAAGTCCACTCACATCCTCAACCATTTAAGATATCTTGGATTCTCTCACGGATCATTTCACCGGTCTTGAGCAGCCGATTGGTAATGGGTCCTTCATCCCTCGGGACAAACCTTGGCGGGGGTTAAGTCAACACACTCTCTCACAACAATTTGGTATAAGTGCTGGCGCATGTCGGGGTAAAACCTAGCCAAATGCAAGTCTTCTACTTGGTTACATCAAGTCAGATCCGGATACTTCCATTCCTCGTCCCTGACGATCCTTTCCGGTATCCTTCACACTAGAGTCGGCGTATCCTATGGCACCGACCAACTCGGACTACGGACTCATCAACCCTATTGGTTATCCACATATGGTAAACGGAAGCTCTCACGTCCTCTCACGGGTTGGTTACCGGTCTTAAGCGCCCGTGAGCCCAAGTCTAACCATATGCAACCCTACCAACAAATGGCCCCCACAATGTGATTCCTGTCCTCTCACGGGTTGGTTACCGGTCTTGAGCGCCCACGAATCCCCATTGCTACCACGGGTCGTTCGGTCTCAATACCCCTCCGATTAGGGTCGACATAACAGACATCCTAGCCAAACACTACTAGACAAATCCTAGATATGTCATCCAACAGTTTAGGAAGGTGTCCAGAGGGCATCTCCGGAAACATCCCATAATATTCCCGTAGTAGTCCAAGGACGAAGTGTCGAAAGGACACCTCTCCTTTCCAAACCATACGTAAGCATACACATGCATCAATTCATATCATCACATATATGGTAACTTCATATATGGAAAGAAATCGATATTACAATCACTTGTATAACATTGGTAAGTAAATCATACATGAATCAATTCAACATGAATAAGTAATGCTACAGTAATCAAAGTTATGCAACAGTAGTATATCATTGTAAGAATCTAATTTAGGAAACATATTAATGATATTCAAATATAGAAACTAGATTCATGCTATCTATGTAATTAAGGAAATAACCATCCTTACCTTTTATAACTCGAAAGAATCCTAAGAAATCAAGTAAGATCTTGGCAAACTTGAGAAGAAGGTCCTAAACAAGTATATACAACATATTAGGAAAGATCCCTAAGAAAAATATATCAAAACATCCAACATAGACCAATTAGGAGTTCTTTACTCATTGGTCGAGTGGATTGGTCGAGTGGTCCATCGACCAATCAGTCGACCAATGCGAGATAGCTTAAAAATCGAGTTTTAAGGTATGAAATCCGAATTTGGTGGTTCAAAAGGGTACTAATCAAGGGGTAGACTACATCAGTAGTATTCTAACATATAGGGGACCTCAAAACACTAATCAAATCAAGGTATCAAGATCCAAATTAGGAAACAAAAGTTACCATAATTAACTCAAACATGGATCTTGATGAATTTTGAAATAGAAAACAAAGACAAGAACAATAGGAGGATGGATCATTGCTTTCGGTAATGAAAACATGAAAACATGCATAGGTCTTCATGGAATAGGGCTTAGAAGCATAAATCTAAATAAGGAAATAAAACTTACCATATATGTAACTATCATGCATCATGAAGAACACATAGTAAGGTAGAAGAGAACAACTAGAATTCTATGGATTATGGATCATAGAAAGAAAACACAACCATTAACCACTAACATGATCAATGAAAGAAGATCCAAAGAGATCGGGAATTCAGATTAGGAAATTAACAGAGATTAAATCATGGTTTGATCATGAATCCTTCAAAAGCTTGCAATGATCATGGTTAAGATCATTGTTCTAGCCTTAAATCCTTAGGATGATCATGAGAACATGTTCAGAGATGTTTGCAACAGAGGATGCAGCATCTCTTCTACTGTCTCAACTCAAAAAGGAAAGAAAAACAAAGATGGAGGAGAAAAAGAGAGAGTAGACATACCTTTTGATGCAAAAAGAAGAGTTCCGACGAAGATCCGCCAAGAAAACTCCAAGGATGCAAGAGAGATGACTTGCGAGAGGTCTTTGGTTCATTCCGAGAGGGTTTGGAGGCAGCAAATACGAAGTGGACTCGAGGTTAGACTTAAATAGAGCAAGAATCAACCTAATTGCCAAAGACAGCACCCATTGGTCGAGTGGATTGGTCGGCTGCCGCCGATCGACCAATCGACCAATGCCGCAACGAAGGCCAAAACGAGGGAATTGAAGGCCCAGATCAAATCCAAACCTAAAGGGGTTTTGCACACAAGTCAAGTGACTTACCTAGTAGGTAGAAATGCCTTCAAACCAAGATAGAGAGCACTCCAAGTCCATCAACTAATTAGATCTTCCTCAGGATTCTGTTTCCATAAATAGAACCTCATCATCAACCTTCATGGATTCAAAGCCAGACACCAAGTCCTCTACTGGGATGGCCCAAAGCTGACTTCTTACTTTACTTCGGGTCATCGGACCTACAAATAACAAGGTTTCCGGGTCAAGGTTAGGGCTGGGTTTCACACTAAGTGCCCCTACAATGCGACCACGACCTCTACCTCATCCTCGCCCTCCCCTCTGCATAGTGTGTATCTGTGAAAGAGACAAGAGACATTTCCAGTTAGTGCTACTTTAAGATTTGAGCCAAAAGGGTATTTTCGTAATTTTTCGGAAAATTTCAAATTTGGGGAAAATTTGATTTGAACATACTATCATGTGCGCAATACTTGGAATTTCATGTCTATGAAGTTTGTTTGAAGGAAATCGATCGAAAACTTGAATTAAAGCGAAAAATTCAGCAAGAAGGAAAATTTGGGGATTTTGCAATTTAGGTCAAAATTGGATTTTTGAAAAGTTGAAATTGGTTAAATCAAATTTTATGGACCTATCTACAATATCATCTTGAGCATGTAGCATTTGATTTCGTGAGGAAATTTCAAGCGGTTTGTGAGAAAACGAAAATTTTCTAAAGATAACGATTTCGGTATGAAAACGTTGCGAGATGAACACCAATATGTTAGAACTTGTTGTCTATGCATGGCATTGTGTTTAAAACCTAAGGAATATGTTTCTAAGCATTCCTAAGCATGATTTCTAGCATTGGATACAAGCAAAGCATGGTTTTGATTGAAATGCAAGCATGAGAAGATGAAAATGGAAGAAAGAATGAAAGATTTACCTTGTTTGTGATGGTTGTGTGTTGTTGTGTTGTTGTTGAAGCACCAAAACACCTCAAGAACACTTGTAAGAACCTTTGGAGACTTTCCCTAGAGCTCTCTCACCTTTGAAAGAGGATAGAATGAAGTTGGAATGTGGAAATGAGGCTTATAATGCGAGTTTTCGCATTCTGTCTTGATTGGTCGACTCATTGGTCGACTGGGTCAGTCGACCAATCACTCGACCAATGGTCACAAAGACCTCTTTTGCTGTTGAATTTTTGGAAAAGTGATTTTTTCCTTATGGATTATTGTTTGATGACTATATGGATATATTTAAGCATGATTTAAGTTTTCAAATCATTTGGACTTGTGGTTTATGTTGAAACTTTGAAATTCGGTATTTTGATGTTCTCAGTTTTGCAAAATGGTTACTCTGAGAAGTGGGCACGGTGAATCCAGTGGTCAAGGAGATGGTGAAATACCTCATGGAGGTGGTGAGATACCTAACGTTGATCAGGGTACCCATGAGATACCCGGTGCCCTTCGTTGGAAGCTTCCGTGATATTGCCAATATTATGGGCAATATGATGCAGCAGCAAGCAGCTCAGTTCAACCAGATGTTGGTGGGTTTCATGACTCTGCATAATGAGACTCGAACTGGTGCTAATGTGAATCCTCATGCCGCAGTCCTGAATGCGGGAGGTTTAGCTGGAACTCCTCATACTCGCCTAATGGAGAGTTTTCTGAAGATGCAAGTACCCACTTTCACTGGAGTTACCAAGGACCCCTTGTTTCCTAACAAGTGGCTTCGTGAGTTGGAGAAGGCTTTCCGACATCTGCAATGCTCGGAAGCTCAGAAGATTCTGTTTGCAGAATAGAAGTTGCAACAAGAAGCTGATGCATGGTGGACCTCCACTCGGCCTGTTTTGGAAGGTTTGCATGCAGGAGTTGTAACTTGGGAGTTGTTCAAAGAGGCTTTTTGTATGAATTATTTCCCCGAGGCGGTGAAAGATGCGAAGGAAGCTGAGTTTATGGTTCTTACACAAGGATCCTTGTCTGTGTTGGAGTACCAACAGAAGTTTGAGGAGCTTCATTTCTTTGCTCCAGATTCTCTGAAGGCCGATCTCGCCAAAGCGAAGAAGTTCTTCAAAGGACTGCGCCCTACCATTAAAGCTTACCTCTCAGTTCAGCCTATAGTGAGCTATGCTCAAGTGGTGCAGAACTCGAAGAAGTTGGAAGAAACAGAGAAGGAAAGTGCACGTGTGCAAAGGCCCTGGCAGCCAAGGAACCCTGGGTTGGTGGATCGTAGTGATCGGCGTTTTGTGAGACCTACACCCTACCCCACTCCTACCTTTCAGCCTAAGAGTGTAGGTCAGAACTCGGGTTTTCAGCAACCCGGCCAGTTTAGACAGTATGGCGGAAACCGTCCACCAGTGAGTGCAAGTGCTAGGCCTTTTGTTCAGAAGCCCTCTGTTGCAGCTACCCCAGTTGGACCTAGCAATCCTGTTTGCTTTTACTGCAAGCAAGCTGGCCATTTCGCTCGTGCCTGTCCGAAGCGGCCTGTCTAGCAGCCTGCTCCAGTGGTGAAGAGTGCTCCTACTCCTCCCTCTGGTAGAGTGTTCGGTATTTCCGGTCTTGAGCGGGATCCAAGCCATGAAGTGATTTCAGGTACATTGTTAGTTGCTTCTATTTCTGCATTTGTCTTATTTGATACGGGTGCATCTCATTCGTTCATGTCATCTGCATTCATCAAGAAGATTGACCTAATCCCTGGGAAGTTGTCTAGTTGTTTATTGATTAGTACACCTACTGGTCCCGTTGTGAAACTAGATAAGGGGTTATCTAAATGTCCTGTGTTGATTGGTGAGAAGAACTTGGAAGCCAATTTTGTACTTCTTGATATGAAGGACTTCGATGTTATTTTGGGAATTGATTGGTTAACAGCCCACAAAGCTGTGTTTCTTTGTTCCTCAAAGAAGATTCAGTTCCATATTTGTGGAAGTCCGGTCTTAGAATTTCATGGTGAGAAGAGAAGGGTTTATAAGAAGGTGCTGTCTGCACTGATGCAAGTCTATGCCCTAGTGGATGATGCTTCATCTGAAGGCAAGGGTAAAGTGGAGAAAAGAGTCGATGAAGTCGGGGTTGTCCGTGACTTTGTTGATGTCTTCCCGATGATCTATCGGGAGTGCCTCCAGACAGGGATGTCGAGTTTTCTATTGATCTCGTCCCTAGTGCCGCTCCGGTATCTAAAGCTCCGTATAGGATGGCTCCTACTGAGTTGAAAGAGTTGCAAAACCAGTTGAATGAACTCATTGATAGAGGTTTCGTGCAACGTAGTGTATCACCTTGGGGAGCTCCGGTCTTGTTTGTCAAGAAGAAAGACGGTAGTATGCGCCTGTGCATCGACTACCGTGAGTTGAATAAGCTGACTATCAAGAATTGATACCCGCTGCCCAGAATAGATGATCTCTTTGATCAGTTAAAGGGTGCAATTGTGTTCTCAAAGATTGACTTAAGATCCTGATATCACCAATTGAAAGTGAAGTTTAGTGATATCTTCAAGACAGCTTTCCGAACACGGTATGGTCACTACGAGTTTAGGGTCATGCCCTTCGGATTGACCAATGCTCCTGCGGTGTTCATGGACCTCATGAACCGAGTATTTCACGATGTGCTTGATAAGTTTGTGATTGTTTTCATCGACGACATCTTGATCTATTCGAAGAGCGAAGAAGAGCATGCGAGCCATCTAAGTTTCACTTTGCAAAGGTTGCAAGAAAAGAAGTTGTACGCCAAATTTAGCAAGTGTGATTTCTGGCTTAAGAGAGTAGTATTCCTTGGCCATGTGGTTTCAGCCGAAGGTATTCGTGTCGATCCTGAAAAAGTTCAAGCTGTGGCTGATTGGGAAAGACCGAAGTCGGTAACGGAAATAAGAAGTTTTCTCGGATTGGCGGGTTACTACAGAAGGTTTATTGAGAACTTTTCTCGGTTGGCTGCTCCTATGACTAAGTTGACCAGGAAAGAAGAAAAGTTTGTTTGGTCTGACGCCTGTGAGAAGAATTTCCAAGAGTTGAAAGATAGATTGACAAGTGCCCCGGTTTTGACTATACCTGATAGTTCCGGTGGTATGACAGTTTATACCGATGCATCAAAGATTGGATTGGGTTGCGTACTGATGCAACATGGCAAGGTCGTAGCCTATGCTTCTCGGCAATTGAAAGATTATGAGCGGAATTACCCCACTCACGATCTAGAACTTGCCGTTGTTGTCTTTGCTTTGAAGATTTGGAGACATTACCTCTACGGTGAGAAGATTGCCATTTTCACGGATCATAAGAGTTTGAAATACTTCTTTACCCAAAAGGAGTTGAACATGAGACAAAGGAGATGGTTGGAACTAGTCTCGATTATGATTGTGATATTCAAGTATCACCCCGGGGAAGGCAAACGTTGTTGCTGATGCTCTTAGTAGGAAGAACCAGAAGAAGACTTTGGATTTGAATGCTTTGAGTTTACCATTGTGGTCTTCTATTGAGAGTTTTGATTTGGAAATTGTTCCTGAGAATTCTGATTTTATTCTTTCTGCCATGATGGCAAGATCTGGCCTTAGAGATAAAATTGTTGCTCTACTGAGTTCTGACCAAGAACTTTTGATCAAAGTTGAGAAGATTTCTTCGAATCCTGAGTCGGACCCCGACTTTGGTATATCCATGGATGGTGCTTTATTGTTTAGAGGAAGACGTGCGTGCACACAAACGAAGAAGTTAAGAAGGAAATATTGAAGGAAGCACACCGATCGGTCTTTACTATACACCCAGGAAGCACCAAGATGTACAAGGACTTGAAGGAACATTTTTGGTGGATTGGTTTGAAGGCTGATGTTGATGATTTTGTTGCCAAGTGTGAGACTTGCCAACGTGTGAAAGCCGTTCGACAACCCCCATCTGGATTACTTCAACCTCTTCCTATTCCTAGTTGGAAGTGGGAGGATATCTCTATGGACTTTGTGACTAGCTTGCCTCGGACAAGTAAAGGCAATGACACTGTGTGGGTGATTGTTGATAGGTTGACCAAATCAGCCCACTTCATTCCTATGAAGATCACTCATACTCTGGATAAGCTAGCAAGGCTTTACGTGGATAATGTGGTTCGCCTGCATGGTGTGCCATTGAGTATTGTTTCTGATCGTGATCCTAGGTTCACCTCAAGGTTTTGGAATAGTTTGCAGAAGGCCTTGGGAACCCAATTGAACTTGAGTACAGCTCATCATCCACAGTCTGATGGACAATCTGAGCGGACAATTCAGACATTGGAGGACATGCTCAGATCTTGTGTGGTGGATATGGGTGGTAATTGGGATGAACACCTAGCTTTGGTTGAGTTTGCCTATAACAACAGTTATCAAGCAACAATAGGCATGGCTCCATTCAAGGCTTTGTATGGCAGTACTTGTAGGACACCTTTGTACTGGACTGAGACAGGTGAAAGAAAAGTCTTAGGTCCTGAGATGATTGAAGCTACGAGTGCTATGGTAGATATGATAAGAGAAAGGATTAAGTCTTCCCAGTCAAGACAGAAATCTTATGCTGATAAGAGAAGGACCGATTTGGAATTTCAAGTTGGAGAGAAAGTTTTTCTGAAGGTTTCACCAATGAAGGGTGTGATGAGATTTAATGTTAAGGGAAAGCTTAGCCCTCGTTTCATTGGACCTTTTGAGATTTTGGAAAAGGTTGGACCTATTGCGTATCGATTAGCATTACCTCCGCCTCTTGCTGGAGTTCACAATGTGTTTCATATTTCGATGCTCCGGAAATACAAAGAGAATCCGGAACACATTTTGCAGCAAGCACCTGAAGGACTTAGTGCTGATTTGACCTACGATGAAGAGCCGGCCGAAATCTTGGATAAGAAGGACAAGCAGCTGCGGAATCGCACCATTCCTTTGGTGAAGATTCGGTGGAAGAACCATACCCCTGAAGAAGCTTCTTGGGAGAAGGAAGAAGATATGAAGGAGAAGTTTCCTTACCTCTTTGGAAGCACAGGTACGCTTTCAATTTCGAGGACGAAATTTCTTTAAGGGGGGGAGAATGTAAAACCCAGCCCTAACCTTGACCCGGAAACCTTGTTGTTTGTAGGTCCAGTGACCCGAAGTAAAGTAAGAAGTCAGCTTTGGGCCATCCCAGTGGAGGACTTGGTGTCTGGCTTTGAATCCATGAGAGTTGATGATGAGGTTCTATTTATGGAAACTGAATCTTGATGAAGATCGGATTAGTTGATGGACTTGGAGTGCTCTCTATCATGGTTTGAAGGCATTTCTACCTATTAGGTAAGTCACTTGATATGTGTGCAAAACCCCTTTAGGATTGGATTTGATCTGGGTCTTCAATTCCCTATTTAGGAGTTGCTGAACTGATTGGTCGACTGATTGGTCGACTGGACCAGTCGACCAATTCACTCGACCAATGGGTTCTGTCTTTTGCAATTAGGTCTTGCTTGCTCTATTTAAGTCCAATCTCGAGTCTACTTTGTATTTTCTGCCTCCAAACTCTTTGGAACGAACCAAAGACCTCTGCAAGTCATCTCCCTTGCATCCTTGGTGTTTTTCTTGACGGATCTTCGTCAAAACTCTTCCTCTTGCATCAAAGGTATGTCTACACTCTCATCTTCTTCTCCATCTCTGTTTTTCTTTCCTTTTTGAGTTGAGACAGTAGAGGAGATGCTGCATTCTCTGTTGCAAACATCTCTGGACTTGTCTCTCATGATCTTCCTAAGGATTAATGGCTAATGCAATGATCTTAACCATGATCATTGCAAGCTTTTGAAGGAATCATGATCAAATCATGATCTTGTCTTTGTTCATCTTTTGATTTGAATTCTGATCTTCTTAGATCTACTATACTGATCATGTTAGTAGTCAATTGCTGTATTTTCTTTACATGATCCATGATCTATCAATCTCTAATTGTTTCTCTTCTACCATACCATGCTTTCTTCATGAATCATGATAGTTACATATATGGTAGGTTTTGTTTCCTTATTTAGATTTATGCTCTTAGGTCTATTTTCTTGAAGATCTAAGTATGCCTTCCATGATATCTTTATCTGAATCAATGATTCATTCTCCTATTGTTCTTATCTATGATTTCTATCTTGAATTCTTCAAGAACCATGATTGATCTAATTTTGGTAACTTTTTGTTTCCTAATTTGTATCTTGAAGGCTTGATTCGATTAGTGTTTTGAGGTCCCCTATATGTTAGGATACTACTAATGTAGTTTACCCCTTGACTAGTACCCTTTTGAACCACCAAATTCGGATCTTATATCTTAAAACTTTGATTTTGTAGGCTATTGTCTTCATTGGTCGACTGATTGGTCGACTGGGAATCTTGATGAAGATCGGATTAGTTGATGGACTTGGAGTGCTCTCTATCATGGTTTGAAGGCATTTCTACCTATTAGGTAAGTCACTTGATATGTGTGCAAAACCCCTTTAGGATTGGATTTGATCTGGGTCTTCAATTCCCTGTTTAGGAATTGCTGTCTGCATTGGTCGACTGATTGGTCGACTGGACCAGTCGACCAATCCACTCGACCAATGGGTGTTGTCTTTGGCAATTAGGTCTTGCTTGCTCTATTTAAGTCCAATCTCGAGTCAACTTCGTATTTTCTGCCTCCAAACTCTTTAGAACGAACCAAAGACCTCTGCAAGTCATCTCCCTTGCATCCTTGGTGTTTTTCTTGACGGATCTTCGTCAAAACTCTTCCTTTTGCATCAAAGGTGTGTCTACACTCTCTTCTTCTCCTCCATCTCTGTTTTTCTTTCATTTTTGAGTTAAGATAGTAGAGGAGATGCTGCATTCTCTGTTGCAAACATCTCTGGACTTGTCTCTCATGATCTTCCTAAGGATTAATGGCTAATGCAATGATCTTAACCATGGTCATTGCAAGCTTTTGAAGGAATCATGATCAAATCATGTTCTAGTCTTTGTTTATCTTTTGATTTGAATTCCGATCTCCTTAGATCTACTATATTGATCATGTTAGTAGTCAATTGCTATGTTTTCTTTTCATGATCCATGATCTATCAATCTCTAGTTGTTTCTCTTCTACCATAACATGTTTTCTTCATGAATCATGATAGTTACATATATGGTAGGTTTTGTTTCCTTATTTAGATTTATGCTCTTAGGTCTATTTTCTTGAAGATCTAAGTATGCTTTTCATGATACCTTTACCTGAATCAATGATTCATTCTCCTATTGTTCTTGCCTTTGATTTCTATCTTGAATTCTTCAAGAACCATGATTGATCTAATTATGGTAACTTTTTGTTTCCTAATTTGTATCTTGATGACTTGATTTGATTAGTGTTTTGAGATCCCCTATATGTTAGGATACTACTAATGTAGTTTACCCCTTGATTAGTACCCTTTTGAACCACCAAATTCGGATTTTATATCTTAAAACTCTGATTTTATAGGCTATCGTCTTGGTCGCGATTGGTCGATCGATTGATTCGATTGGACGAGACTCGACCAATCCACTCGACCAATGAGTACAAAGAACTCGAGAATTGGTCTGTTTTGGATGTTTTAGTATCTTTTCTGTTAGGGATCTTTCCTAATATGTTGTATACACTTGTTTAGGACCTTCTTCTCAAGTTTGTCAAGATCTAACTTGATTTCTTAGGATTCCTTTGCAAGTTATAAAAGGTAAGGATGGTTACTTCTTTAACAACATAAATTCCATATCCTAGTTTCTATATTTGAATCTTGTTAAGTTATTTCTTTAATTAGATTCTTATAATGTTATACTACTGTAGTACTGTCTTGATATCAGTGGCATTACTTATTTATATTGAATTGACTCATGTATGATTTACTTACCAGTTATATACGAAGTGATTGTAATTATTGATTTCTTTCCATATATGAAGTTACCATATATGTGATGTTATGAATTGATGCTTGTGTATGCTTAAGTATGGTTTGGAAAGGAGAGGTGTCCTTTTGACACTTCTGTCCTTGGACAACTACGGGAATATTATGGGATGTTTCCGGAGATGCCCTCTGGACACCTTCCTAAACTGTTGGATGACATATCTAGGACTGTCTAGTAGTGTTTGGCTAGGATGTCCCGTTATGTCAGACCCTAATCGGAGGGGTATTGAGACCGAACGACCCGTTGTAGCAATGGGGATTCATGGGCGCTCAAGACCGGTAACCAACCCGTGAGAGGACAGGAATCACATTGTGGGGGCCATTTATTGGTAGGGTTGCATATGGATAGACTTGGGCTCATGGGCACTCAAGACCGGTAACCAACCCGTGAGGGGACGTGAGAGCTTCCCGTTTACCATATGTGGATGACCAATGGGGTTGATGAGTCCGTAGTCAGGGACTATGAGGACTCTAGTGTGAAGGATACCGGAAAGGATCGTCAGGGACGAGGAATGGACGTATCTGGATCTGACTTGATGTAACTAAGTAAAAGACTTGCATTTGGCTAGGCTTTACCCTGACATGCGCCAGTACTTAGACCAATGGTGATGTGAGAGAGCGGTGACCTATACCCCCAGCCATGGAATGTCCCGAGGGATGCCGGACCCATTACCAACTAATGATGAGTGATTGAGACTTTCCTAAAGAAGTACGGTGCTATGACTTAAAGCTTGTCTGCCAATAGAGACCAGCATATATAGAGTTAGATTCATACATTCATGGTTTGTTTCATACCATATTGCATTTATGTTTGTTCTGAAATCCTGCCATTTATGTTATTATGGATTTAACTGCCTTACTGAGTTTCTTTGAAACTCATTCCTTTATTGTACAATGTTTGTTAGACTATTCTACGGGTTCTGAATATCATGACGGCTCGTACGAAGAAGCGCAAGGAGAAGAGGCATATCTCCAGGAAGGTGATTGCGGTTACAACAATTACACTGAAGATCCCGCGAGTGGTTATGCTCCGTACGATGCTTAGTCCGACCATAGAGTGGAAGCGCCCTTGTGCCATTTATGAGATTTATACTTATAGGGATGTTGTCTATAAAGTTGAGAACAATTTAGTTACCTATTGTACCTGCTATTGGGATTAGATTCTATCTTGCTTATTCTCTTTTAGAACTACTTTTCCGCTAGTTGTAGAGTGGGATTTCGCCTCACTTTACTTATCTGATTTAGACACTCTAATTATATCTAGTACTCTGATTTATATATGATTCATTCTTTCCTTATTTGGATCTATGGTTTATCTTCCGCACTTTTATTATTATTGTTCATGATTATGTTATTGTTTATGTGGGAGGTTGATTACTCGATACCTGATCTTCGGGCTGTGGATCACACTCTCGGGTATGTCAGATAGGGTACCGGCTGGGAGGATGTGACAGGGACACTGGCATCAACACTCATGGATTCCAATCCAGCCATCAAGTCTTCAACAGAAAAAGGCCCAAAGATGACTTCTTGCCTTACTTCGGGTCACTGGACCTACAAATAACAAAGTTTCCGGATTAGGGTCAGGGCTGGGTTTCACAACACGCCTCCCTGAATCGCTATGATCAGGTTCTTGTGGTAATACCACTCATCTAGTTAGCACACGAAGTGCTTGACTCACCTCCAAAAGTTGAATCTTTATCTTATTCAATTGATCTTGGAATGTCTCCAGAGGATCATACCCTCCTTGACCACCATCTACTTCAAGAGGTGGTAAACTTCCTTGGGGAATATCTGGATTGTTTTCTCCAGGAATTTGAACACCAGTATCACGTTGTGCAACTGCTGTTGCTGCAGCTGCTGCCGATCTAGTCACCATGGCTTTCTAAGTCTTTCCCACAGGCGGCGCCAAATGATAGCGTCCAAAATCTGCTCAGCCCTTAGATCTCCTTGGAATGACCTGCAAAATGAAAGCGCCAGATGTGGCCCGACCGCTGGGGTTGGGAGTCCACCTCCTAAGGCTAAGTCAGTCGATGAACTTAATCACAAACGGCTATGCTAGACGCACAAAGCTAAGGAATGAAATAGCTGGCAAATGATCTAGATCGTAAGCATATGAGAGTTTACGTCCACCAGTGTGTGAATGGATCTGGTCCCCCCTTACCTCGTAGGTAAGTAAGGTTTATATAGAGTGTACCTTCGAATCTTCTTCGTTGGATGCATTTGAGCCTTCTTCGGATAGTCGTTGGATTCTAACAGTTAGATCCGTTGAGCGATAGACTTCTACTAGTTTGAACTAGTAGAGGACTCCTGATATAACCTCAAGGTTATCCGATGATTATCCCTTCAATAGCAATAAGTGACAGCCGCCAAGTTGAGTCTGCCATCATCAGGGTAATTAACCTAATCCATTAGTCGGATTAGGGCGTGTTTGTGGCTGATTTAGTTTTCTTCCTCAGCAAGCTATCTCCTAGACCCGGCTCGCTCGGAAGCGAGCCGATTCCCTCCATCTCGACCGGGGTCGAGGGTCAAACTGAGTATGAACCTGGTTCGATCATATTTCCTCCATATCAATCAGAAAAAACCTAAGCTGAGAAATATTGAGCAGCAAAGTGAAAGAGAAACTCACCAAACCCGACAATTTTTGAAGAAAATGAGTCATCAAGGTCTAACCTCCGATTAGGGTATGGGAGAATCATCGATTCCTGAAGAATCAAACTCGAGAAGGCTAATCTCCAGCTAGAGCTTGCAAAATAGGAGATTAGTGTAGGGTACAGTCAATGGTTTTTTTTTGTAATTTTGTAAATTTATAAAATATAAAACCCTTGAATGTAAAATAAGAAAAATATATTTACTACTAAACCCCTGCCATTTTTATTGACACCTTCCATTCGTATTCTATACACGTGACAAATGTTGACTGTTGGCAAGTAGGCTGCAGCCGCTATAGCAAATTAAATTTCCTAGTGGCACGATATTATGTGAACAACTTTTGTGTAAAACTACCATGTTCTTATCTTCTTCTTTTTTAATGGGTGATTTTATATATTAAGAATGGGGGTATTACATAATAAGCGTGGCTACACTCGGATTCACATCCTTTATAATTCCCTTCCCTACAATTCCCTGGAATTCCCATCTAGGATTGTGCCACGTGGCATTAAGTAATCCTACGGTCACCCAATTCAAACTAAATCTGATTTTTATTTAAACCCACCCATATTTTCCTCTCTCCTCTCTCTTCCTTAAATTTAGAAAAATCCCTGAATCTTTGCAATCTTCTCGTCTCTCACTCTCCCTTCTATGCTCATGGCTCTCACCACTCTCTTCACAAAATTCAGAAAAAAAGCCCTGGATTTGCAACAGTTTTCTCTCCTCCATGCTCACGGCTTGTCCTCTATCTCCTTACAAAATTTAGAATACCTTGGAATTGCAGCGAGGATAGAGGTTGAATTGGAGATTAATTTAAATGAGGCGACAAATAGCTTTGCAATTAGTCATACAAATGAGGTTTTCATTTACATATCATCTGTTGTTGATGATAAAAACAATAAACTTACATCTACAGAGCAGAACTTGGAGATCTGTATTTTTTTTTTTTTCCTCTTTTTGGCCAACACTTGGAGATCTTTACAAAGAGGCAGAGAAAGCATCTAAGCTCCCGGTGATCTCAAGAGTATCAAATCAAAAAATCCTTCCATGGATGGTTTCCTCAGCAGGGGCAAAACGTTGCTTTGACACGGTATCACTCAGCCACAAGTTATCGCTGAGGAGAGAGAATCGCTGCAAATTCAGGGCTTTTTTCTAATTTCATGAAAAGAGATGAGAGAGCCATAGAGTCGAGAGAGTGAGAGACGCGAAGATCGCAGAGATTCAAGGATTTTTATAAATAATTCCTAAATTTCAGGAAGAGAGAGGAGAGAGGAAAATATGGTTGGGTTTAAATATAAATCAAATTTAGTTTGAATTGAGTGACCGTCGGAATTACAGGGAATTGTAGGGAAGGGAATTATAGAGAATATGAATCCGCCTACACCCCCACCTTGAGGGGATTCGAATTCTGATCTCTTACTTGGAGTTGATGGTTTTATACCAACTGGGCACCCTTGGGGTTCTATTTTGTTCTCCTTGTGGAGAAGTGATGTAGTGGCTTCAGTCTTGATGTGAGATTGGACAATAATCTTTTATAACCATTTGATTGGATATGTTGATTTGTGGGTCTGCCACTTGTCATAATCCAAAGCTCACCACAGATGGGTCCCAAACAGTTGGGCCTCATGGAACCATGGCTTTTGTATAGGAACCTTGTATCGTTTCAATCAGGGTCTCCCCGAAGTTGGTCCTCAACTACTCACAGGACAATTCTTCTGATCCTATGAGGAATCATACAATGTGGAAATATCTCTCTTCAGAGTTCAACCTCTTCCCAGCAAAATAAACAAAAGAAAGGTATCACTTCTCAGTGAGGCCACCCAAATTTAGAAACAATACTAAACCCCAACTCTTCGACTACGGCTGAGAGAGATCTGAAATTAAGTAACGTGACCCTTGGTTCCATTCTCTGCACACAATTCCTTATGTCTCATATGAAATTTCCTTTTCCTTGGCAATATTTAGCAATCGTTCCTACCTGTGGATCTTTCCTTCAATTCCTCCAACCCGAACTCTTGAAACCCGATCGTCAAGAGGCTCACAAGGATCCCTGTAGCGTCGGCAATGTCATCAACCCTGAAGAGCCTGAAAACCATTGAGCTCATCTTCATTTTCTTATCTTTTGTCCATGGCTCATTTTCTAGCTCATTCATCATATCAAATAACTGCCCACATACAATCTGGCCTGGTACACTAGCTGGTTCTGGGACTCCACAGCTTCCGACGACCGGATTCGAATTAGAGTCTGGCAGGAGTGTAGAGATTCCAGCATATCCTGGGTGGTCTGGTCGCATCTGGGCAAGAACTGGTTGCAGTTTCGATGTCTCAGGGAATGGAACATGCCAAACGGGGGATTGTGGAGGAAGGCTGGAATGTGATGGTAATGGTGCTGAACCACCCGCCTCACTCTTTGAGATCACTCTTGGGAATGGCAATGACAAAGATTTCTATGATGTTAGCTTGGTCGATGGTTACAATCTGCAACTTGTCGTCATTCCAAATAGTGTCTACGGCATGTGTAATGCAACGGGTTGTGCTACAGATCTCAATTTGGGTAATGGTTGATGTTGCTTCTACCCTTATTAAAAATTTAACATCGAGGAGTTCCAATGGTGGTTCATTGTAGATATTCCAGTAGCCATAAATTTGATGCAGTTTCACATTTTAGAGAGCTGCATATGATGAACTAATCAGTGAAATCTCGAACCAGGTTGCCCAAAAGAGCTGCAGGTTGTAGATAGAACTGAGACAGCAGGTGTGGTTGGATGTAAGAGTGCTTGTGAGGCATTTGGGCTTGATCAGTACTGCTGCAGTGGAGAGTATGCCAATCCAACTACTTGCAAGCCATCCTTCTACTCAACAATCTTCAAGCAAGCTTGCCCGAGGGCCTATAGCTACGCATTCGACGATGGCACAAGCACTTTCACATGCAAGGCCTACCAGTATGCCATCACTTTCTGCCCTGATCTCAGTGGGTAGGATCACTGTTTCTGTTTCTTGCTAGTTCCATAATTCTGATACAAGCATTTTTCTAAAGTCCTATTGATGTTCATCTAATCTTCATTTTCTTGCTGCTCATGTGCAGGGTAACAAGGTCTAATGGTATATCTACACCCCCACCTGTATTTCAAGAGAAAACACCTCCTTCCTATCAAAGTGGTACTGGGAAAATTGTGGGATTGGCACCATCTTCAAATGTTCTCTCTGTTCCAATGTCGATCCTTTTCCTTCTCGTCCTTCACTACTTTTAAGCCATCTGAACTAAGCTCCTTGTTGCTGAAGATTTCTGAAACAGATGTTCATGATAGCTTTGATGGCATACTGAACAAGTGAGGAAGCACGTCGAAGATTCAAAGCTCTAGGAGATGGAGATATGAAATCTAATAGTTTATGAGCTTCGGAAATCGTAAGATATCATTTAAGGTTAAGCAAGGTAAAAGCTGATGAGGGATCATTAGCTGGTACATTGAGAGACTAAAATTCTATAGAATGTACTCAATTCATGGCACTATTCTTTGAATTATTATTTTCTCTGAGCCCTAAAATGCTATCAGATCACATGTAACATGTTAATTTATCATCAATGATTCAAATCAATAAATCCATTATATGTTGGGTTTCCTGTAGTGATCATCGTCATTCAATGCTTGGGTGTAGAGATACTTAAAAACTTGCTAGGCAAACATACCTTGGCACATTTATACCGGCAAGATTTGTAACTAGGATGGAATGACGAAAGTCGTTACAAGCAATCATTAATTTGGCCTGGAGAAAAATGGATGTGGGAAGTTATCTAACAGGGAATGGAGAGAAGATTCATAGTTGAGATTGGCTTCTTTTGTGGAACCCTCACACTTTAAACCCTCTGTTTTCCAAGGTTTTCAAGTTTGAGGTGTTAGTCATGCTTCAAGAATCTTTTCATACAAGCAAAGGAATCATTGCACATCTGTTATGTGAGTGTTCTCCCATTTCATCTAGTTAGCTTTCGTGTATTCTTTCAACGTTGGGTTGCAATAACCTTCATCTATTCTTGATATGAGCTTGCGGCGAAAGAAGATGGACTGAACAGTGGCATCAAAGTGTGATTGATTGGTCTGATTCTTATTCCTTTTACTTCTTTGGACAGGACAGAACAAAAGAAGGTTTAATGGTGTGAATCAGAAAGTGTTCTATGAGATACATCTTTAGTGTCTTCATTTTTTCTCATCAATTCATGATTTTGTTCTAGGAGGAAGATTGAACTTCAGCTTCAAACTCAAGGGCATCAAAATATGTTGAAGATCTTCTAGGCCTACACATGAGATTTAGAGTAGGTAATCTTTTCCATGATGAGTATACCTAGGTTGTTTCCCCTACATTAAATTCTTGGGTATTGACAGACTTTGGTTCCGAATTCGCAGCTCAAATTTCGGTTTCAAATCACACAAAGATCATGTTTTTTTTTCCAAATGGATTGAAGAATGTGATTCTGTGATAATGTTGTTGCTTTTATTGGGTGAATTAAATTTTTTGAGTCATTGACTTGCACGTCGGAGAGTACTCCCTGGAGCCTGTCCTGACCCTCTTCTGGTTTCTCCTATGGGGTCGGTCGGCAGAAAGTATGATGGAAGGTTAGAGCAAGAAGCTATCAAGCTTGCTAGCGAGCAAGCAAGAAGGAGGAAGATAGAGCGCACTATTGCTTGCTTCCCCTCCCCCGGCCATCAGTTCTCTTGTTGTCTACCTTTTGTAGTTGATCATGCCAAGGGGCAAGTTTTTGGCTGGAAGAGTACTCAGACTGTTTTGAAAGGATTCACCTAGTGCCTTAGCAACCAAATTCTAGAACATTTAGTAAAACCAAGCTTGAAAATCATATACATCTGGAACTTTAAACGACTCCAAATAGAAAGTCACAACACAAATTCCATCATTCGAAAGAACGGAAAAATGATCCTGAAAGAATTAAATGATTGTTGATTGATTGAAAACCCTAATGGAGGAGCCATCATCGTTGTAGTTGAAGCCTTAACTGCTTTTTTCCACTCGACACAAGATCTCTTCATCCATAAGATAGAAGAAAGGATAGGAAACAACTGAGAAGAGACAGAACTGAAGGAGAGATACTAAGGGATCATATCCAAGAGAGGAGAGACCCTTCATAGAGTATTAAAGACTTGTCTCCAGTAGGTACATTTGAATTTCGTCAATGGAGGACTAGCACAAAAGAGACGTTACCAAGAACGCTTGGGTTCCACTATTTGAATTCTGTTCCAAGATTTTTTAGCAAAGAGGAAGAATTTCTAATAACCTCCTTGATTGACTATCAAAATCGACTGTTTACCGATCAATCCCAAGGGAAGGACCAACATGAATTAAACCAAAAAATTTACTTGAAGCAATCAAGTACAAACAGAACTTAACTAAACCCTAAAGATGCATTGCCTAGATGTAAAACGGATACAACCTGATAATAAGAAATCGAATCCAAACCATAACAAAACTGTTACTTCAAATCAAAATCAAGTCGAAACCAAAAAAATCCCTAATGCTTTGCAAAATTGAGGTGAACAAAATGAACCTTGACCCAACCAAACCGAATCTGGACTATCAACCTGTGGTTAGGCCTCCTCCCTCCTTGGCCTTGCCGCTTGAATAAAATCATCATTTACCAAAAAAGAAAACAAAAAGTGACCAATAGCTAAAAATAGCAGTGGCCACTTAAGGGAAATATGAGTTTGATATGTTCCACTCCTTGGTTGGTGGATCCTTGTCCTCCCTCCTTGGCCTTGCCGCTTGAATGAAATCATCATTTACCAAACAAAAACAAAAAGTGACCAATAGCTAAAAATAGCAGTGGCCACTAAATGGAAATATGAGTTTGATCAAACCAATCATCGGAAGCGTTTCAGATGTATCTATACTCTTTCCCATTTTGTTCAATCTGCTCAATCACAAGCGAAAAAAATATAAAATCTGACAGTGATTTGTGACCACGGAAAATGGTGAAATTGTTGCATTATCAGGTCCAAATCCGAAATTGTCGATTTTATTCACCAACCCTCTTTATTGATGAGGCAAAGTTACATACATAAAGTGACCATGATCGACCATTCCAGAAAACATGCATACATATGTACAAGCATTTTCAATAGCCAAACAGTCCTGTAAAACTTTAAGAACCTGTACATGATCACCAAAGTAGCAATTAGCTTAGCAATTAGTTCCAGAGACAATAGATGGCTGTAAAACAGTATCACGCCATTGTCGAGATGCTTTGCGTCCTCCTGGTGTGATCTTTAACATTACCAAAATCATCAAGGCGAATAGCAGGAGTAGAGTTCTGGGAATTCCTCTGCTCACGAAATTGCGCATCCTGAATGAGAGGGTTGCTAGCACGAACAGGAGGGGAGACAGAATAGCAAGGTGGTGAAGCCTGCAACCCACAACAGGAAAATGAAATCACAAAGAAGAAAGGAAGTTTAACCCAGCAACTAGTCCTCAAAATTGACTAACCAACACCAGTTTTGACATCAAGAAACAAAACAATAAAGATTCCATTCATATACTATTAGATCTAAAACAAGAAACCAAATTATCTGACATCTAATAAAATAGGAGGTCACCTTCTACAAAACTCATACACAAATTTCATATTGCACCAATAAACAAACCTAAATCAAACAAAAGAATGTCTAAAGGACCCTCTGGATTGGATGAAGGTCAAGTTCTAGTCCCTGTCAAAACTGAAAACTAAGAACCACCATGTGTTTGGGCATTTACCTTGTAATAGCAAGCCATTGAAATTTCAGATTTTCCATTTTTCTTTTCTATTTTGAACATAGATGGAATCTAGGTATTTGGGATCATTGAGGCCCCAAGGTTTAGCATGTCAAAAGTATTACCTATTGTTTTCAGCCTTCCCTCATGACAGACATTGAGGCTTGAAACTTGAAACTACATAAGAAATTAATGCTAAATAGCTTATCCACCACCCTACAAAGTGAGAAATCGAGACTTGAAATTTCGCAACTATTTACTTCACCACCCCACAACGCGAGTCCAGATTGAAATTACAACAATACAGTAGAAGATAAATGACCTATGAGTTAATGTGACTGTCCACCAAAACCAAGCTGACCATGTGGTACATTCCTGGGTTATCTTTTCTCCAACATTTGACTTGTGTTTGAGTATGCTCTTGTCAGGGGTTTGGTAGTGCTGTGTTGTGTTGTGTTGTGTGTGCGTGTGAGAGAGAGAGAAAGTCCTACAACCTGTTCACACACACCACCACCACCCCACCCCCTCAAAAAAAAATAATAAATAAATAAACAAATAAATAAATAAATAATAGATATATAGTACATGTACAGGGGACTTCTATTCCATTTATAAAATATATGATCTTTGCAGGAGAAAAGAAGGTACACCTGTACGCATGGTTTGAGATCTCAGTCTTGACAAGGATCTCGGTCGCTCAAAAAACCGAGATCTCAACCAAGATGTGATAAAAATCCCCGCTCAACTTGACCCAACTCAAGGGCCCATCTTGATAGGTATTAGGGCTCAATCTTCAGCTGGAATTTTGGTACTTAGCCTATTTTAGGACTTCTAAACACAATGGTGGCCTTGTATTTGTGAAAGAACAAGTGTATATATGAGTTCCAACTCGACCTTAACTTTGAAACCAATATGTTGAAGGAGTGAACATGTAGACTTGTAAAACATGACTTGCACAACTATTACTTGATATAAATGAAAACATAAAGGTTTAAAGTCATATACATCAAACATGTTCAGTTGTTCCCAATTTCACATTACAATGCCGATGTACTTATAAGTTACACCACGAGAGTACGAGAGAAAAATCAAATGACTAAGCAACTCCTCCAACTTCCGGTCCACTAGCACCACCTCCATTAGTGTAGCACTTTGGTTTTCGAAAAAAATGAAGTTTGGGAAGAACATTCACCTCAATTCAAGGGTGGCTTCAAAATCAATAGATCTTGTCGTAGATGAGCTAAACAACTTCTTGATGAAGCCTAGGTAGAGATTTAACCAACTTTTAGGCAAAAAAAGTTGGCCAAAATACAAAAACCAGCAAAGAAGGAAGGAGCGTCGACATAGATCGAGATCAAGATATCTCAACTCGTCTCAATCAAGATGGGTTATTTATAAACACTAGATTGAGCCAAGATCTTGCGATATCCAAGATCTTGGCCCAGATATTGTATTTTTTCAATATCGACTCAACTCGCACGTACACCTCTTCTTGAGGTCTCAAGAAAAGGAGATCTCGAACTACGCCTGTAAATGTAACATGAAAGCAATTAGGGTGAATATACCTTTTTTTCATTTAATAATTGGGCCCTAAGGAGAGTTGAACTCATGACCTAGGGTGAATATACTTTGCTCATGTCTAACATCATCCCAACCCTCCATCAAGAACAGGTCATATTAACAATCATCATTAATCAAGCAGCAAAAGTCAAATTTTTATTATAAACACGTAGTACTTGAAACACCCATATTGGTATAAACTGAAAAAAAAAAAATAATAATAATAATAATAATAATAATAAGGGTGAAGCCAAAAGCACTTGTACGTAGTACAGGTAAACAGGTAACAAAACATGAAATTAAGAGGGGCCAACTTGTCACCTGTAAGTAATACGAGTGACAAAATATAAAGTTTAAGAGGGACAGAATCATCACCTGCGATCAGCACTCCCTCCATCCTTCATTTAGAACACAGATTAAACAAAATGGAATAGTAAGATTTCTGAGAGTGCTTCTTATGTGGCCAAAGTGATTCTGTGATCTACACCCCACCCACCCCTTGTTTCGTCTTATGTGATTCCCACCCTTTGTCACGACTCTGATTTTCACGTTCTATCCATGCTCCAGTCTCCTTTGATCTTTTTTCTTACAAAGGGCGGGCTCTCCGACATCCCTCTTTAAATGCAACCGGAAAAAAAGGAGGAAAAAAAAAGACCTGTTGAAGTAATGGGCTGTTTTATTGTTCACATGAACAGTAACATGAATAATATTATGCCTTGATGCTTGCTTCCTTTTTCAGATATGCTACTCTACTTTTTATTTCTAGTGTAGGAATCTTGCTACACAAGTTTTGGGAGTTGTATAAAGTATAGTTTCTATTTTCTGCTAGTTACTAATTTCAAAACTTTCCTTTTTCTGTATTTCCTATTTTGGACAGATTTATAGGAGTTAGAATACTAGAAAATTCTGTCCATAAATTGTACTCTTTATTTCTTTTTTAGAGGACAAGTTTCTTGTCACTCAAGTTGTATGCTAACACTTGAATTCTATAAATAAAGGAAGCTTGCAATTCTAGTTTTACTTTAGCTAGAATCGCAGGCTTCTTTTGTGGTTCTCTCTTCTCTCTTTTCTTCCTTCTTCTCTCTTTTCTTTTCTCAAGTTCAAACATTGTTTTGGTTGTTTAAAGCTTAATTTCTAACATGGCATCAGAGCTTTTTGAATCAAAACAATATTGTTCTCAGTGTTTTCTTTTGAAGTTCCCTTTTTTCTTCTTTTTCTTTTTGTTTTTCTTTTTTTTTTTTTTCAGATTTCCTTGGTGTGCAGCCTCCTAATGCTGTGTCTAATGTATTGTTTGATCAGGTTTTTCATATGAACTACTCTTCCTACTTATTACCTTACCTTTACACATTCCAGAACGGATTAAATCCAGATTTGCTTCCTACCTGCATTATCTTTTTTTTTCTGCATCCTGAAATCCTCTTCCCTTTGTTCAGACCTAAGTTTGCAGGAATTTTTTTACATTCTACTTCAAGTTCTGGAATGCTGATTCGAGTGATACCTACATCAGTTTAATGTCTTCAATTACAAGTGACTCAACCATGACTACGGCTGAATCTAAAGGACCTCAAGGAGATCATGTCAATGTTCAAATTACTTCCATCAAACTGAAAGGAAGTTCTCCAGAAAAAAGTTCTAAAGGAGAAAATTCAGCCTTTACTACCTTTCGTGGAAGGGGATATGGTCGTGGAGGAATTAGTAGATCTTTTGGAGATCATGGTATTCAATCCTTTGACAAGACATCATGGTTATGTACTTACTGTAGTAAAACATGACACTTAATAGAAGCCTGTCGGGCCAAACATGGAAAGCCAGAGTGGGCAAAGCAACTTGTCAATCAATACCGTTTCCGATGGTGGTACTGATACTGTAGCAAACAACAATAGTGGTTATGTATCTTCTTCAAGAGACTTGTCTAAAACTCTAAGAGATGATATTAGCCAAATCTTTTGCTGATTGCAAAATATTAAGACTAGCGCTTCCACTCCACTGGTACTTTTGTGGCAACACTTTTTCATACAGGTAACACAGCACTTCTCACTTCTACTCCTACCCCTTAGATCATTGACTCAAGGGCCTCCTCTCACATGATTGGTAAGTCGTCACTTTTTCACTCTTTTTCTAAATCTACAACTAATACTCCGTTGTCATAGCTAATGGGACTTTCACACCTATTCTAGGCTCTGGAAGTGTTTCTCCTACAATTTCTCTTACTTTGTCATATGTCCTTCATGTTGCAAACTTTCTGTTTAATTTATTATTTGTTGGTCAGTTAACTAAAGCATTAAACTGCTTTGCGACCTTTACTCCCACTTATGTTTTCAAAGACCTTCACGCGAGGAAGACGATTGGTGGAGGGTGTGAAAGGAACAAACTTTACTATCTCAACCATGTTGCCCTTGTTGCGGCTCTCTCTGACGATGGTGTAGATGCTCTCCAATGGCACTGTTGTTTAGGTCATCTGTCTTTAGTTAAATTAAAGCTTTTATTTCTTTATTTTAACTCAGTGTCTACATTAAATTGTGAAGCGTGTGAGTTAGGGAAGCATCATTGTGCCACCTATCCTCCACGCTCGGTCCCTCGTAGTGAGTCTTTGTTTTCTCTAGTTCATTCCGATATTTGGGGTCCTTGTAAAGTTAGTAATATACATAGTTTTCAATATTATGTCACTTTTGTGGATGATTTATCTCGTCTTACATGGTTGTAACTTTTAAAGGATTGAACAGAATTCTTAACTACATTTAAAAATTTTATTCATGAAATTCGGACTCAATTTTCTCTTCCTATTAAAAGTTTTTGGTCTGATAATGCTTTAAAATATATACAACATGATATATCTACCCTTTGTGATTCCCTTGGAATGATTTATCAAACCAGTTGCTAAACACAAAAATTATCACCTTTTGGAGGCTGCGCGAGTTCTTCTGATTCAGATGAATGTTCCCAAAAATTATTGGTGTGATGCCGTTTTGACTGCTTGTCATTTAATTAACCGAATGCCTATGACTTTACCTTCTGAAAAATCTCTTTTTTTAGTTGTTTTTCCAAATGGAGAACCGTTTTTAGTTTCACCCAATATTTTTGGTTGTGTTTGTTTTGTTCATATACCACATCCTTTAGATAAACATTCCCCCTATTCTGTCAAATGTATTTTTCTTGGGTACTCACGTACTCAAAAAGGTTTTCGTTGTTATGATCTTGTTCATTAAACAATTTGTTAGTGCGGACGTGACCTTTTTTGAAGATACACCTTATTACCCTAGTCCATCTATATCTATTCAAAATCATATTTTAGATGTTGTTCCCCCTATTCCTTCCATTCCTTTTATGGTTCCTTTCACTTGCAGTGTCCCTCTACAGGTTTACCAACAGAGACGTAAGTTGATAGTACTACTCCTCCTGTAAATACTAGCGACTCTGCCCTAGTGAAGACTGAAGTGGTTCTACAGATGTTCCCACTTCATCCTCTCCACCAGCGGATTCTTCTAGTGGAGATCCTACGCCGACTTCAGATGACTTACCAATTGCTTTGAGGAAAGGTACTCGTACTTGTACTTTACGCTCTGACATTGCTTACCTTGTTTCCAATTTTGTATCTATTTCTCATCTACCTCCTCACGTTTGTTGCCTTTCACTTTCTTTATCTGCTATTCATATTCCAACCCTTCATACCTAGGCCCTTAAAGACCGTGGCTGGAAGGCTGCCATGGATGTAGAAATGGATGCTTTACAATCTCGTAATACATGGTCCTTGGTAGACCTACCTCCTGGAAAAGACATGGTCTGCTATCGATGAGTGTATACTATTAAGTATCATTCTAACAGTATCGTTGAAAGGTTAAAGGACTGCTTAGTGGCTAAGGGCTATACTTAAACATATGGATATGACTATTTAAAAACTTTTTCTCCTATGGCTAGACTTAATTTTGTTCGTATTTTGATTTTTTTAGCTGTAAATTATGATTGACCTCTATTTCAACTTGACATAAAAAATAAAAAAATGCTTTCTTATATGGTGATCTTCGTGAAGAAGTTTATATGGAGAAACCTCCAAGGTATGTTGCTCAGGAGACAGGAGGAGGACAGTATTTGTGTTTGCAAACTTCATAAAGTCATTTATGGCCTTAAACAGTCGCCACGAGCTTGGTTTAAGAAATTTAGCAAGACTCGGAGTCCTTTGAATTTGTACAAGTGTTATTATGATCGCTCTATCTTTCTTAGACTACAAAGTGGTTGTGTTATCATTTTGGCAGTTTATGTTGATCATATTATTCTTTCAGGCAATAACGTTGAAGCCATTCATATAGTCAAGGCACACCTACAGAAGTGTTTCCAAACCAAAGACTTGGGTGATCAACAGCATTTCTTAGGGATTGAAGTAGTCTACAATAAACAAAGAGTTAGATTGTAACAAAGAAAATATGTTTTAGATCTTTTGACTGAGACTGGCATGCTTGCTTCCAAGCTTAGCAAAATTCTCATGGACCCTCAATTAAAGTTAGGACGAGATGATCGTAATTTGTTGGATAATGTCCATCTTTATAGGAGTCTTATTGGGAAACATTTTATCTTAATGTTACTCGTCATGATATTTCTTATTATATTGGTATGTTGAATCAGTTTATGCAATCTCCTCGGAAAGCTCAAGGAAAGCTCATTTGGATGCAACAATGCAAGTTCTTCAATATCTCAAGAGTGTGCCAAGGAAAAGGCTCATCTATCGACCATATCAAAGTATGGACTTGGTCGCCTTTTCTGATGTGGATTGGGCTGAATCCGTCACTAATCGCCGGTTTACTATAGGTTATTGTACCTTCCTTGGTAGAAATCTTGTGACTTGGAGGAGTAAGAAGCAATCCACTATTGCCCAGTCTAGTGCTAAAGCTGATTATAGGGCCATGGCCCACACTATTGTTGAATTAATGTGGCTTCATTCCTTATTAGAAGAGATGGGATTCACAACTTCTGCTCCTATGAAAATGTTTTATGACAATCAGGTTGCCACTTACATTGCTAGTAATCCAATGTTCCATGAGAAGTCGAAGCATATAGAGGTTGACTGTCATTTTGTGTGTGACACAATCAAGAAAAAACTTATAGAAACTTCCTTTGTTAGCTCTCTACTGACCAGCTTGCTGATCTCTTCACTAAAGCTTTATTTCGACCCAATTTCCAGTCTATTTGTTGCAAGCTGGGCATAGGAGATTTGTATGCTCCAGCTTGAAGGGAAGTGTTAAAGTAATGTGTTGTTTTACTGTTCACATGAACAGTATTATGCCTTGATGCTTGCTTCCTTTTTTGGATATGCTACTCTACTTTCTATTTCTAGTGTAGGAATCTTGTTACACAAGTTTTGAGAGTTTCTATAAAGTATAGTTTCTAATTTTTGCTAGTTACTAATTTCATAACTTTCCATTTTCTGTACTTTCTATTTTGGATAGATTTTAGGAGTTAGAATACTAAAAAGTATGTCCATAAGTAATACTCTTTATTTCTTTTTTAGAAGAAAAGTTTCTTTTCTCTCAAGTTATATGCTAAGCACTTTAATTCTATAAATAAAGGAAGCTTGCAATTCTAGTTTTACTTTAGCTAGAATCGCAGGCTTCTTTTGTGGTTCTCTCTTCTCACTTTTCTTCCTTCTTCTTCTCTCTTTTCTTTTCTCAAGTTCAAACATTGTTTTGGTTGTTTAAAGCTTAATTCCTAACAAGACCTTTAGTAGTTAGCCGACTACTACTTTACTACTTTGAATTCATAGTAGAAGAACAAAAAAAGATGGCTCTTTGCGAGTCTATAGACCAGTTTTAACGGTTGGTCCCTCAGAAGAAACTGTCATACATATTTTATATATTGAGGTTGACACCCGCCATTGGACCCCTCCTATAGATTCGCTCATCCCAAATTGTTGTAGAAAAACTGATGTTGCATGTTTTTGTAAGAATTATTTAAAATTCATGGTAAGAAATGCAAGGAACAGTTGATGCAGATTCATCACCTACTTGGGTATATTTTCCTTAGGATAAGCCTAAGGTCAGGTTGGGTTTCACTAGTTACGAGCCTTTGATCCCATGGGTTTCGAACTGTAATACGTTCATGGGCCCCAGAGATATGAGGTCCAAGTACCAAAATAGAACAACTTTATTTTAAGCCAGGGTAATTAAGTCTTTTAAATAATTAATTAATGGGCTTCCTATTAGGTAGAAATCTTATTTGAGTCAATTACTTGGCTTTGTTTTAGGTGTTTGTTTTCCATAAATAACCAAGTTTGAGATTAGAGGTTCTTTTCAAAATAGGAGATGCATCATTTTTATTTCCCTTTGTAACTTTTCGTTTGTGAGCTGAGTAACCTATTTAAAGCCCCACAGTTGGAAAGTTACTTGGACTGGTTACTATTGATCTATCAAACTGCCTTTAGAGCTTATTTGTTTCCTTTTATGTCTCTGACAGCTAGTGGAGTCAGCTCCATTGATGGTGCTTAAGGCTTGGAGTCTTAACTCCAGTTATTGGCTGTTGGACAACCCTATGTGTTGGTTGGTGATAAGCCCCTCATAACTCAGGTGTACAACACAAGAATAGAGGGAGAAACACAGAATCATCCTCAGCAGCTACAGGGGATCTGATGAAACCCTAATAATATTTCCCAAAATTCATACAAGAATGCAAGAAATAACAAGATAACACTGGTTTCTATGGTGCCAGTCACCCCCCACACCTCACGGTGTTCCCTCAACCTACGGCTGCCCACAAGACTCTCCAAAAATTCGATGATCTTCCTTCCCTCTTTCCCTCTATTTATTATTTCAAATAACCCTAACTAACCCTCATTCCACAAGGCCTCTCATCCTAGGGTCCTAACACTACCGGCCCCTCGAAAATCACCTTGTCCTCAAGGTGATGGAATTGTTGAAGTTTAGTCGTGTGATGGTGCCACATAACCGTAGTAAATCAAAATCATCCTCCCAGGCTGAATAACACACCCACGGCTCAAAATCAGACTTGGAGCGTTTTTTTTTTTTTTTGGCCTGCAACGAAATTAATCCCCATCGCACCGCTGCATCTCAAGGAGCCTACATGCAGCTGTTGGAAGACGATGGATTTTCCTCAGTCGCTGCAGCCCCAACCTTGCCGCCTCCCTTTCTATTCTGAAGTTCAGAGGTTGAAGACGATGGTTCCCCAACTTGTTGGTTCGGTTGGACCATTTTTGGGCAAGTTCTTGGTTCAGGCTTGGTTTGGGTTTGGGTTTTGACCCGTTTGAGTTATTTCGGTTTAAAGTAATGCTGAAAAGGCTTGGATTTTGGGTATACGAAATGGGCCAGGCCCATGAGTGATGATGAAAAGGAGTAAGGTCCAAATACTTAAACCCATGGGTGAATAGTAATGGGCTGATCGTTGGTTTGATTGTAGGGATTAGGTTTTGGGTTATGAAACTATAATGCGCCCAAAATAATTCTATTAAAAGGGCTAGACATGAACAATTAAAATCATGGGTTAACAAATATGGGTTGGATATTGAGTTACGATGGGCTGGGGATTCCAGGGGAATGGTCAAGAGTCGAATGGAGCAGAAGGTAGAGGAATTGGAAAGTATTGTGAAAGAGATTCAAGGTCAAGTGGGACTCCTAGCACAAAACATAGAGAAAGGAGAAAAGGCCAATGACGAGTTCAGAGATGAATTAAGGTTCATGCTATCGCAAGGAAAATCAGCAGAGATGCATACCTTAACGCCGGAGGTGACTAGAACCGATGGAGTTCCAGATTACAGCAAGCGTACGATCGAACCAGAGAAACCAAGAGACTTCCTTCCTAGACATCTTGAGATGCCAATTTTCACGGGGGAAAATCCGATGGGATGGATCGCACGGGATGAAAGGTACTTTGATCTGTACAAACTCAGCGATGAAGAGAAACTCAGAACTGCAACTCTTTGTTTTGAAGGTGCAGCACTAGGATGGATACGCTTCCGAGAACTGCAGCAGCCATTGTCATCATAGAGAAACTTGAAAGAATCGATGATCTATCGATTTAACTCAGCACAACTGAAGACTCCCCAAGAAGCATTGATTAATCACAAGCAAAGTGGAACGTTTGCAGCATATAAAGAAGTTTATGTGAGAGCCATTGCTCTTGGGTAGCCGTAGGAATCACCTACTGCTGGTAGTATGTATTGTTTCTTATTCAACTTTTATTCAAAGTCCATTTTTTCTTCTTGAGTTATTCCACCTTGTTAAGTAGCCTCATTCAGGTACCTAACAAATTAGCATCAGAGCCATCGATTTCAGGGGAATGGTCAAGAGTCGAATGGAGCAGAGGGTAGAGGAATTGGAAAGTATCGTGAAAGAGATTCAAGGTCAAGTGGAACTCCTAGCACAAAACATAGAGAAAGGAGAAAAGGCCAATGACGAATTCAGAGATGAATTAAGGTTCATGCTATCGCAAGGAAAATCAGCAGAGATGCATACCTTAATGCCGGAGGTGACTAGAACCGATGGAGTTTCAGTTTACAGCAAGCGTACGATCGAACCAGAGAAACCGAGAGACTTCCTTCCTAGACATCTTGAGATGCCAATTTTCACGGGGGAAGATCCGATGGGATGGATCGCACGGGCTGAAAGGTACTTTGATCTGTACAAACTCAGGGATGAAGAGAAACCCAGAACTGCAACTCTTTGTTTTGAAGGTGCAGCACTAGGATGGAACTTGCCATAAATAATTGATGAAACCCTAAAATAATATTTCCCAAAAATTCATACAAGAATGCAAGAAATAACAAGATAACACTGGTTTCTATGGTGCCAGTCACCCCCCACACCTCACGGTGTTCCCTCAGCCTACGGCTGCCCAAAAGACTCTCCAAAATTCAATGATCTTCCTTTCCTCTTTCCCTCTATTTATTATTTCAAATAACCCTATTTAACCCTCATTCCACAAGGCATCTCATCCTAGGATCCTAACACTACCGGCCCCTCGAAAATCACCTTGTCCTCAAGGTGATGGAATTGTTGAAGTTTAGTCGTGTGATGGTGTCGTATAACCGTAGTAAATCAAAATCATCCTCCCAGGCTGAATAACACACCCACTGCTCAAAATCAGACTTTGAGCGTTTTTTTTTTTTTTTTTTGCCTGCAACGAAATTAATCCCCATCGCACCGCTGCATCTCAAGGAGCCTGCGTGCAGCTGTTGGAAGACGATGGATTTTCCTTAGTCGCTGCAGCCCCAACCTTACCGCCTCCCTTTCTATTCTGAAGTTCAGAGGTTGAAGACGATGGTTCCCCAACTTGTTGGTTCTGTTGGACCATTTTCGGGCAAGTTCTTGGTTCAGGCTTGGTTTGGGTTTGGGTTTTGGGCTGTTTGAGTTATTTGGGTTTAAAGTAATGCTGAAAAGGCTTGGATTTTGGGTATACGAAATGGGCCAGGCCCATGAGTGATGATGACAAGGAGTAAGGTCCAAATACTTAAACCCATGGATGAAGAGTAATGGGCTGATCGTTGGTTTGATTGTAGGGATTAGGTTTTGGGTTATGAAACTGTAATGGGCCCAAAATAATTCTATTAAATGGGCTAGACATGAACACTTAAAATCATGGGTTATCAAATATGGGTTGGATATTGAGTTAATGAAATACGATGGGCTGGGGATTAATGGAATGGGCTGGGCCCAAGGGGGTTTCTTAGGAAAACGTACGGCCCAATCTTTGAACTTGGATCTCTTGGGCTCTAAATCTGATTCTAAGCATACCTGAATTGGGCCCGAATTAGAAGCTCCTTGGCCCTTAATGTTTGAACCAAACTGATTGACCGGTTTGGGTTGAGCCGAACCAACCTCAAAAACCCTAAAACTCCACCTTCTTCCTTTCCTGTGAATAGAATTTTTGGCCACCTACAACTTGCCATCAATTGTACTTGGCCTCCTTCTATGCTTCTTCACTTCACTACATCTCGATTTTATAGCAGAATATTGCTCCTCCACTCTGGTCCGGTAGGTATCTTCACTCAATCCTATCTTCATCTTTTTGCTCCACGTTTGGTGATGCGTGACTTCCGTAGCTGGCAGTACTTCATCCTTCATTCGATACTTCTCAACCTGGTTGTTGTCTATCTCCAAATTTGATGTCGGTTGTCTCCCGTCGCTAAACTCACACCTCAGGGTTTCTTTGAATCCCGTCCAAGAAAATGCCGTCCAATTCATGTGATAGATCCAATCAAGTGCCTCTCCTTCCAGATGTTGGATCGCTACCCCCAACCACTGCTCTTCCTTGATCTGGTTCTCCCAGCAGAAGAGAAGAACCTCTAAAATCCATCTATGAACTCCTTCACTAGAAAACGAAGGCAGTGTCATCACCTCCCTGGATCGTTACAGCTCTGATGCCAATTGATGAAACCCTAATAATATTTCCTAAAAATTCATACAAGAATGCAAGAAATAACAAGATAACACTGGTTTCTATGGTGCCAGTCACCCCCCACACCTCACGGTGTTCCCTCAGCCTATGGCTGCCCACAAGACTCTCCAAAATTCGATGATCTTCCTTCCCTCTTTCCCTCTATTTATTATTTCAAATAACCCTAACTAACCCTCATTCCACAAAGCCTCTCATCCTAGGGTCCTAACAGGATCAGTCTCAAAAGCCAGCAGGGACAGGTAGCCAACTTCTATTGGACAGCAACCACTACCCTGCTGTTGGCAGAGAAGCAGAGGAGATAATCCATGTGGCAAGAGAGGATTGGAGAGAGATGTAAGAGGTTGTTAGGAATGTTCTGTTATGTGAAGGGGGAATGGCAGGGAATTGAGGTTATGCGAAAAGTTATGGAGTAGGGAGCAAGCGGAGCTTGCTGGGAGAGGGGGGTCTCCCAGGTAAGGCTTTTGGTAGGAGTTTGTTATTGTTTTGTGATTGTGCTGGTTTTTCACTTGGTTGTTAGTGAATCATTCAGTAGAAAGGGGTTGTAATCATCTGATATAAGTGTTAGTTCTTTGTTCAATGAAATCAGCCATTGTTATGCTGCTGTTTACGTATTTTTGGAATGGCAATCTCTGGTGAAATTTATCTTGTTCATTGTGTTTGGGGAGATTGGTGGTGAGACTTAAGGGTTCTTCTCAGTTGGCAAGGTTGGTCGTAAACTCGCAAAGTCTATGCTTGGGCTGGAAAATCCACCCCCCCCCCCAGGCCAAAATTCATATGGATCCACCTACAGCCTACATACACCTTTGTGAATCTGTGATCCTCCAAACCCATCACAAAGCTCATTCACTGCCAAGACCATGTATTCTCAATGATAAGTCCCTCCGTTGTTCAGTGATGATTCAAGCAATTCACGGAGTAAAATACTAAAATGTAAAGCAATCAATAAAACAGGATGTATATAACTAGAGTTAATTGCATTTGGACTCTAGATGGTATTATCAATCAGAGACCAGACTCAACTATAGACAACACCATCACCATGGCCATGGTTGGAGTCTTGGAGAACTCGCTCTCGCCAGACCAAAAAACCAAGATCTCAATTGAGATGGCGAGATCTTGGTCGAGATATGGGAATTTTTATGGGGCCATCTCAAGCTTTTAAGGTCCATGTTGGGCTCAAACTTGGTAGTTAGCTTAATTTAGGCCTTTCTGAACACACTGATGACCTTAGATTTGTGAGAGAACAATCCTAAGTATGAATTATAAATCGACCTCAAGTTTGAAACCGAAATGCTGCAAAATTAGGGACAGCAAGATTATATAAAATGAAATATAGAACTTTTAAGACATATAAATGAAAAGCAAGTATGTTAAATACATCAGATAACTTAAATATCATTAGAATTCCATCGATATGAGTATCACAATCTTGACTCTCAATAATAGAATAATAAAATTATACAACCGTTATAAGTCATAACTCATTAAGGTCATAAGGCAAGGATGGAATGAGATAAGAATCCAAACAAGTCCCAACTCAAGCTCCAATACCAAGTCCACCAACTCCAACAGCATCATGACCACGACCACAACCACATCGCATACCAGCAGCTGCACATTGGCCCTCCTGTGAAACCCAGCCCTAACCTTGACCCGGAAACTCTATTGTTTGTAGGTCCGACAACCCGAAGTAAGACAAGAAGTCAACTATGGGCCATCCCAGTGGAAGACTTGGTGTTTAGCTTAGAATCCATGAGTGTTGATGACAGTGTTCCATTTATGGAAACTGCACCCTGATGAAGAAGGAACTAGTTGACGGACTTGGAGTATTCTCTGACTTGGTTTGAAGGCATTTCTACATACTAGGTAAGTCATTTGGTGTGTGTACAAAACCCCTTCAAGTTTGAATTTGATCTGAGCCTTCAATTCCCTATTTTGGAATTGTTGTCTTGCTTGGTCGACTGGGCCAGTCGACCAACCAATCGACAAAAGGGTCCTGTTTTGTTGAATTAGGTCTTGGCTTCTTTATTTAAGCCCAACTTCGAATCTAATTCGTCTTTTGTGCCTCTAAACTCTTTGGAATGAACTAGAGCTCTCCTCAAGTCATCCCCTCTGCATCCTTGGTGATTTTCTTGACGGATCTTCATCAAATTTTTTGCATTTACACAAAAAGGTATGTGATCATCATCTTCTATGCTTCATCTTTGATTCTCCATTACTTTTCTTTCCTTTTCTATTTGAGGACAGTAGAGATGATGTTGCATCTCTGTTGCAACCATCACTCTACTCATTCCCTCTCTTTTCCTAAGGATCTAAAGCTTGGTGGATGATCTTCATCAAGATCATCACTCGTTTTTTAAGGAAAACCATATATTCATTCTCTTTCCTTATTTAGATTGATGTTCTTCATTCTTAGATCTATTTTTCTAGAAGATCTATGCATGTTTTTCATGAATTCTTTATCGGATTAGTAATCCATCATCCTATAGTTTCTCGTCCATGAATTTGATATGATTTCTTCAAGAACCATGATTGATCTAATTATGGTAAGTTTTTGTTTCCTAATTTATAACTTGAAGACTTGGTATTATTAGGGTTTTGAAGTCCTCTATATACCAACATATTATCCTTGCATATTCCCTTTTGTTTGGTGCCCTTTTGAATCACCAAATTCGGATTTGTAATCAGAAAACTCTGATTTTGTAAGTCATTGTCCTACTTGGTCGACTGAGGCAGTAGACCAATCAATCGACCAATGAGGACAGCAACCTCATATTTGGTCTGTTTTGGATGATTTGATCTCTTTCCTTCTAGGTATCTTTCCTAATATGTTATATATACTTGTTTAGGACTTTTTTTCCAAGTTTAGACAAGATCTTACTTGATCTCCAAGATCCTTTGCAAAGTAATTAAGGTAAGGATAGTTATTACCTTAATTACATAGACTGCATGATTTAGTTTCCATATTTACTTCTATAAATAGATTCTTATATTGGCTGAATACTGATGCAACTACTTTGATTACAGTAGCATTACTTGTTTATGCTAATTAGTTCATATATGATTTACTTACCAAATACATACAAGTTGGATGTGATTATTGATTTCTTTCCATATATAAGAAGTTACCATATTTGTGATATGAATGAATTATGTTTGTGAATGATTAGGTATGGTTTGAAAAGGGGAGGTGTCCTTTTGACACTTCTGTCCTTGGACTCCTACAGAAATATTATGGGATGTTTCCGGAGATGCCCTTTGGACGCCTTCCTAAACTGTTCGTTGACATATCTAGGGCTGTCTAGTAGTGTTTGGCTAGGACGTCCCGTTATGTCAGACCCTAATCGGAGGGGTATTGAGACCGAACGACCCATGGTAGCAATGGGGATTCATGGGCGCTCAAGACCGGTAACCAACCCGTGAGAGGACGTGAGAGCTTCCCGTTTACCATATGTGGATAACCGATAGGGTTGATGAGTCCGTAGTCAAGGACTATAAGGACTCTAGTGTGAAGGATACCGGAAAGGATCGCCAGGGGCGAGGAATGGACGTATTTGGATCTGAGTTGATATGACAAAGTAGATGACTTGCATTTGGCTAGGCTTTAACCTTGACATGCGCCAGTACTTAGACCAATGGTGATGTGAGAAAGCGGTGACCTAAACCCCAGCCATGGAATGTCCCGAGGGATGCCGGACCCACTACCAAAAGGCGTTGTGTGATGAGACCTTCCTAAAGAAGTACGGTGCTATGACTTAAAGCATGTCTACCAATAGAGACCAGCATACATAGAGTTAGAATCATATTGCATCATATGTTTCATATCATATTGCATCTTACTTTACTTTGGAATCCTGCTATTTGTGTTATTGTGGATTAACTGCCTTACTGGGTTTCTTTTGAAACTCATTCCTTTTGTGTTATGTATTGTTAGATTGCTCTACAGGTTCAGAGTATCATGACTACTCGTATGAAGAAGCGCAAGGAGAAGAGACATATCTCCAGGAAGGTGATTGCGGTTACGACAATTACGCTGAAGATTCCGCGGGTGGTTATGCTGTGTACGATGCTTAGTCCGAACATAGAGTGGAAGCGCCCTTGCGCCATTTTTTAGATTTATACTTATAGAGATGTCGTCTATAAGATTAAGAACAATTTAGTTACTTATTGTACTTGCTACTGGGATTAGTTTTCATTCCTTTTCCCTTTTCTTTTTAGAACTACTTTTCCGCTGTTAGTAGAGTGAGATTTCCGCCTCACTTTACTTTATGATTTAGATATTTTGATTGTCTTTCGTACTCTGATGATATATGATTTATTCCTTCCTTATTTGATTCTCTTAGTTATACTTTGTACATTGATTATTTATGTTCATGATTATGTTATTGTCTATGTGGGAGGTTGATTACCTCGATACTTGATCTTCGGGGCTGTGGATCACACACTCGGGTATTGCCAGGTAGGGTACCGGCTGGGTGGATGTGACACCTCCAACTCCATGAGGTGGTCTACTATATATTCCCTCACAAGATTAGGGATAGCTAGGCACATGGGTGTATCACAGTAGCCACCAGCCAAGTGTCACTTGATTGACCTTTCTGTAGTGTTGTATACGTGCTAAGAATGGAATGCAAGTGAAAATCCAGCTAAAATTAGAAAGAAATCAAGTAAAAATTGAGAATTTCAACAAGATATGGCAAGATTTGGAGAGAGAGAGAGAGAGAGAGAGTGAGTGAGTGAGTGAGACAGTGATGACCTCTCTCGCTCGAGATTTGTTAAAAAGGGGGTGGTTGGACCAAATCTTTATCTAACCGAGATATTGTGGCGAGACTTGAGCAAGTTGTGGGAATTTTGAGATCTCGCAAGAAATCTCGTCTCACCTTCTCAAAAAAATGAGATCTCAAAACATGACCACGGCTACCACTATTACGAAACCTTGAATACCCGAGGGTCTTCCCATCACCTACGTGCCCAGCTCATCTCCTTTTTCCTTATATAATTCTTTCCCCCTTTCTTCCTTCCCTCCCACCCCTAATATAGCGCAAAATAAATCCAAACCCCCCCCCCCCCTTTCCACATAGGACAGCATGGAAGTGGCTGCTCCCAAATAAGATTTCACCACCTGTTGATGTAACTCAAGGTCTAGGCCTGTCTTTAGGATCCTCTCAAGTGAAAGCATGGTTTGAGATCTCAGCGAGATCTCGCTTTTTCTGAGAAGCGAGACAAGATCTCTTGCGAGATCTCAAAGATCCCATATCTCGTGCAAGATCTCGCGAGATCTCAAGATTTCGCCCTTATATCTTGCGTGGACCAAGATTTGGTCCAATTTTGGTCCAACTTAGATCTTTTTAAACCTTATCTTATACGAAAGAAGTCTTCTCTAGACCTCTTTTGCCACTCTCTCGCTCTCTCTTGCCTCATCTCGCTGGAATACCCTTTTTTCCCACATTTCGCTGGATTTTCAATTGCAACCACTCTTATCACATCTACAACACCAAAGGAGTATCAATCAAGCCGTTTCAAGTTGATCTTCAACCAAAGCGACATTTTTCCCCAAATTTTGATTTCCTCAAATTTTAGTTTTCTGTTATTAATTTCTTATTTTAAATTTTTGTATTTAAAAAATATGATTTCTAAGAAATTAAAAATAAAAAATATATATATTGAAAAATACTTAGGTTATGAATGTGATTCTACTATATGTTAGACTACAACATTGGAAGGGCTACAACCTTATGTAGTCAAAAAAAAATTGGGGAGGGGCACACTTGCATTTTTTTTTTTATTTCAACTTAATTAATTAAATAAATAATTATGATAAATAATCTTTTGATAAAAATTATCTCTTTTTTCCCCCTAAATGATGTTTATGTTATGTAGTTTGTTATAAAAATGCAAAGATGTTTGTATGAGCATGCTATGTACATGTTTTTAAAACAAAGTGTGTTTTTGTTTTAGAAATTATTTTTACCTGTTTTTAATTATGAATAAATTATTCTATTGTTATGTGGGAATGTGTATGTATGTGTTTCAACTTGATGGCTAGTAGTGAGAGTGGCACTGGCAAGTAGCACTGGGTTGGGGAACAAGACATTGCTTAGCAACATGGGAAGGCATTGACCACCGACAAGAAGAAATCCAAATATAAGTATCGCCTCAAGGCTGTGAATGCTGGTGGCGCAACCAAAGAAGCATCCCCAAAATGTTTGGTGGAGGTAAAGAAGGAAGCAAGAAGGAGCAAGCTAAGGAGGCAGTCAGCAAATTAATACTCTACAACAACATTGCAACCAATGCAGCCAGCACTCTATACTACCAGGGGATGATTAATGCAGTAGCTAGGGTAGGTAGAAGGGTTAAAGACCCAACCCCATGGGATTCGATGCATAAATAATTACCAAGGGTGAAGGAATGGGAGGACTTCATTGGAACATTGAGGGAATGATGAGTGACATATGGAGTCACTGTTATAGCCAATGGATGGATTAGTCCTACTAGACAGTCCATCATTAATTTCATGCTGAACTATAATGGAAAGACAATGTTTCTAAAGCCAATGGATGCCTCAGATAAAGTGAAAGATTCTCACCACCCCTACAACGTTGTAAGGCAGGTGGTCCTCAAGGTAGTTGCAAGCAATGTGATCCAAGTTGTCACAGACATCAGTGCCAACTTCAAGAAGGCTAGGGAAATGTTGATGAACAAGAAAAGCAGCAGGATCCACCTCTTCTGAACACTATGTGCAGCACATTCCATTGACCTCATGTTGAAGGACTTAGGGAAGAGAAAGTCAATCAGTGGTGTGGTTGCAAAGGCAAGAAAGGTTAGTAATTTTATTTATAACCATGGATATGTCTTGAAGATGATGAGGCAAGAGTGTAATGGTGATCTAGTGAGACCTAGATTGACTAGATATGCCACCAATTATATGGCTTTGAAAAGCTTTCAGAAGAAAGTGGTGGGTCATTGGCACATGTTTGCAAGTGAGGAGTGGTTTACTTGGAATGGATCTAGCTCATCTGAAGGAAGAGAAGCCCAAAAAGCCATTGTGGATGATTCCTTTTGGGGGGTGCTTAGTAGGACAATGGGCATTTTGGAACTTATTGTGTTTGTTTTGAGGATGGTGGATGCAGAGAAGAAGCTCACATTGGCCCATATATTTGCTACCCTCCAACAAATAAAGGAATTGGTCAAAGTTGTTGCCCCCAAATCCTACAAAGCCTACTCGAGGATCATTAATGACAGATGGGAAAGCACTTGATGCATCCTTTGCACTTGGCTAGTGAGTCACTTTAAGTTTTTGTTATATAATTTGTACATTGTCGACTACATTCTTATACACAAGTAAACAACTAAGAATATAACCAAATTTTTAATTTCCGCAATACAAGCTTACTACCTCAACCAAAAATACCAGTACAAGAATAGTCTAGGGCTTAATGTCAAGTTGATGACTATGGTGAAAGAGGTGGTGAAGCTAGTTCCAAATGCTCCCATGCAAGGGACATCAATGGAGAGGTGAGAACTTATTTCATGGTTTCTTCACCTTATTCTTGCATATATAGAAATTAGACTTGTATTAAGTTTTTGTCAAAACTTGAAAAATTGGTGTACAAATCAGGGAGTTTAGGGATGCCTTTGGAAGTTTTGGCAAGCCTGCTGCAGTTTCATCTAGGCATAAAACAGATACAGATCTGGTAAGTAACCAAGTACTATTAAGTGTTATGTTTTACTTACTATTGTATTCTTTTATTTGGAGATGCAGCTAACTGGTGGGTGTTATATGGAGCTCGTTCCCCAAATCTGAGGGACAGCAATCAAGATCCTCTCACAGACTTGCTCATCCTCTGGTTGCGAAAGGAACTGGAGCACCTTCTAACTCATCCATAGTAACATATGCAACAGATTGGGGAGTAAAGAGAATCGAGGATTTGGAGTATGTTCATTATAACATAAGGTTGAGAGTAGGGCATATATGGGATGATATGGATGATGACACTTGAGACTTGATCTAGTTGTCAGATATATTCCAAGAGCCACCCACAAAGGATGATGAGGATAATGTCATATATCACTAAGTTAGTGATTTGCGTACACCAATGACGGATCAGCCAGGAGAGCAGCCGGATGCTAATATTGCTGCTACCATAGGCCCAGATGCTATGGATGCTCACGTCTTCTGATGAGGCTGCAGTGCATGTAGCTGCAACCACAGGACCAGCCATATCATTTGTGGAGCCACCTAGTCGACCTGCTACAATTGATGATCATGAGTCTAGTGGGAGATCAGATGATGATGGCAATAATACCATCCCTTCGCGTCAGCCTTCAAGTCATGGAGGCAGTCAGGTTGGTGTTTAGTTGCTGGTGGAAGTCAGGTCACCTCCACTAGGGTCGATTAGATACACTAGAGAGTCCCAATTCACCCATACAACATAGAATATGGAGCAAAATACCCCTGCTACCCGAACTTATAGTAGGAAGACCAAATCGGGCAAACGGCAGATGAGTGATGATGCGAGCATGCAGGATTTGGTATTGAATATGGGGAGCATGAGCATAGATCACAATCACGGTGGTACTCAGCAACAAAGTTGGCAGTCATCGGAGTACACACACATATGGGGATGACACCACTAGGTCCGATTACAATGGGTACTCTTCATATGGAGGGCCTTCTCTTCCTCAAAACCCTGCACCTAAAGGTGGGCTATTGACTGACTGGTTCAGGAACCCCTACCCATATATTCAGCAGTAGTTTTCATGGTACCCACCCATGATTGAAGACTACCCAGAGTGCTATTCCTATAGCATTCTGACATAGAGACATATCAGACCACATACACTCATATGAGACATACTATAGTGACGCCTCGACTTGGAAGTCATATGTAGCCACCGCTCAAAATAAGATGATGTGGAATGCTGAGTGATGCCAACCAATTAGCCAAACATCAAGTTTCAATATTCAAACTTTAGACCTGTACAAGTGTACAACTAATTTAATTGTTTCACTTTAGTAGTTTACCATTTATTGAAATTGAATATGATGGCTTTTTATTTCTATGTACACGCATAGAGGACAATGATGTTGCTTGGCAATGCAGAGTCCCCACAGATCCACAACGCCAAAGGATCACATGCAACTACTACAGTAGAGCCCTCAATGGAAGCAAGCGTTGGTTCAATCGACACTTAACCGGTGGCTACTGTGATACACCCATGCGTCCTACTGTCCCTAATCTTGTGATTAGGAATATATATGGTAGACCACCTCATGGAGTTGGAGGGCCAACGTGTAGCCACCGGTAAACAACATGGTTGTGACCATGGTACTACTAGAGTTGATGGACCTGGTGCTAGAGCTGGAGGTGGAGCTATTGCTAGAGTTGGTGTTGAAGCATGGGCTTCATTGAATTTTTATCTCATTCCATGATTGTCTTATAAACTTATGAGTTATGACTTATATAGGACTTCTAATAGTTGTATAATTTTATTATTCTTCTATTCTTGAGAGTCAAGATTGTGATACTCATATGGATGGAATTCTAACGATATTTAAGTTATTTGATGTATGTGATACACTTGCTTTTCATTTATGTGTTAAAGGTTCTATATCTCATGTTGTATAACATTGTTGTCCTAATCCTGCAGCATTTCGATCTCAAACTTAGGGTCGACTTAGAACTCATACTTAGGGTTGTTTTCTCACAAATATAAGGCTGCCAATGTGTTTAGAAGGTCTAAATTAGACTAACTACCACGTATGAGCCTAACTTGGACATTAAAACCCACCAAGATGGGCCCTCGAGTTGGCCCATCAAAATTTCCACATATCTCGACCGAGATCATCCCGTTTTTTCGCCTTGGCGAGATTGCTAGCAAGAGCTTAAATTAAGGGATTAAAGCCCATGTGGGCTCATTATGGAGTGACTGTGACGGCTGATGGTTGGACTGGTCCCACTAGACAGTCCATCGACAATTTCATGTTGAATTGTGATGGGAGGACAGTGTTCCTCAAGTCAGTAGATGCATCCGGTGAGAAGAAGGATGCAAAATACATTTACAAATTATTAAAGCAAGTGGTGAATGAGGTTGGAGTGGAAAATGTGATTCAAATTGTGACTGATAATGGCTCCAACTACAAGAAAGCTGGGTTGAAGATGCAAGAGAACTCCAGGTATCTAAACATATGGTATTATTTTTCATTTGTAAATACATATATTTACATTACATGTACATTTTATAACTTTGTATTAATGCCTTGATGGATGGAAAGATATAAGCTCTTTTAGACTCCATATGCTGCTCACTTGACTTCATGTTGAAGGACATCGGAAAGGTCAAGCTTGTGAAGAAGACCATGGAGCAAACCCGACAAGTTAGCACCTTCATGTATAACCACACTATGCATTAAGGATGATGAGGGACAAGTGTCAAGGTGAGTTAGTGAGGCCAGGCATAACCAAATTTGCTAATAATTGGATAGCACTGCAGAGCTTTGAGAGTAAGAAGACTGGCCTTAGGAGCATGTTTGCATCAAAGGAGTGGTTTAATTGGGAGGGTTCTTCATCAGTGGGAGGAAGGAGAGCACAGTTGACCATACTCGATGAGACTTTTTAGCACAATGTGAGGATAGTGGTGAAGATGATTGAGCCAGTGGTGCATGTGTTGAGGATGATAGATCAGCAGAGAAAACCTACTCTACCACACATATTTGCAGCAGTAGAGAGGATGAAGCAGCAAATTGCTCAGGTCCACCCACACGGCAACAATAAAGTCCTCCAAATCATCAAACTTAAATGGCAGTCTATGTTGTAGCATCCATTGCATAAGGTTTGTGAGTTGTTAAGTTTAGTATTTAATTTAATTTTCATTATGTTATCACACTATTAAGCATTAACTATTCCCTTTTATGACATACTTTTTTCTTACACAACATACTATTTAAATCCCAAGTACCATTACAAGGACAATCTTGGGATGAGGCAAGATTTGATGGATGCCGTCCAAACTGTAGTGGAGAAGTTTGAACTGGATCCATCTAAACAAGCAGTCATCCTTATGGAGGTGAGATAGTGATTTGAACCATTTGATATTCACAATTTATAGTTTTATACTAGTCATTAACCTAGTAACTAGCTATTGTTTTTTCTCTTTATACATTAAATAAAGGCATTTAGGGATGCCACTAGGAGCTTCAGTCGTTCTGTGGCCGTATCGGGACGGTAATCCACCCCTGCGGGTAAGTTCATTCATTTATTTCATTATATATTTAATTATTATATTCTAACTTTAATTTAGTTATTTAAGTATTAAAATGACTTGGAGTCTATGTTTGTTGCAGTTGAGTGGTGGTTGCAATTTGGAAGTGACTCACACCACTTGAGTGTGATTGCAAGCAAAGTGCTCTCTCAGACATGTTCTGCCACTGGTTGTGAGCGAAACTGGAGCACCTTCAGCCTCATTCACTCGAAGAGGCACAACCGATTGGGTGTGAAGCGTCTAAAGGACCTTGTCTACCTACACTATAATATGAGACTGAGAGAGGATCATATTAGACAGGGGATGGATAGAGAGAGCACCAATATCGAGTTGGCTGACATATTTGAGATGGATGATGATGATAACCCAGTAGTTGACTGGATCAGGGATAGTGGAGACGGATTGCTGGATGAGGAGGGAGGTCTTCCCAATAGTCAGATTGCAGAGGAGATGGGGGCTGATGTGGGGGACTTCATGGCCCAGGAGGGGAGGGCACATGCAGAGCCTGCCCGTCCCTTCATGCCACACCCTAGTGCATCCACCCAGAGTGGGGATTTGATTGTCTAGTCCAACATTGAGGATGAGGTGACTCAGGCCTCCGGTGATGACGACGATAGTGGTGATGATGACAATGGCGGTGATGATGACGATGGCGGTGATGATGGAGGGGATGAGGAGGGTGTTGGATCTCGTGACAGGATTCAGTTGATCCTAGGGACAGACCACCACCACCACCACGACGTGAGAGTCAAGGGTGGGGAGGACGACCACCAAGATTCACAGGCGAGAGCCAATTCACCCACGCAACACAGGATTCAGACCATACTGGAACTGCATCTCGAGGCCAAAATGTTTCCTCTACATATTCGAAGAAGGGGAAGGGGAGACAGCATGGTTGTATCACAGAGGACACGCCATCATATGGGTCCTACCGTCCACCCGATGCCGAGAGCTTGGTAGGATATATGAGATTGATGAGCATTGATGATGCTAGAGACTCCTCCACCTCCAGAGGATCCGGATGGCATAGGCCTACAGAGTCCTCATATGAAACTGCTATGGAGAGTATTGGTTCTACCGAGTCGACTTATGGTTATGGACCATATGGTGTCACTGTCCCTCCTAGCTATCAGATTCAGGGTCAGGTCAGTCAACCACTAGTGGAGCCTTATGGTTATGGAGCA